>NC_088309.1:11782598-12085628 GCF_910592395.1 Lineus longissimus | reverse complement strand
TGGAATTAGCAATTTGTCCATAATATGATGATTATTAATTTCCAAGCAATAATAACCTTTTGCTCACTTGTTTGTGATCAGTGGTAGACTATTGGAAAACTAATGAAAGGGACTAAGGGTACATGTAACGTGAAGTCCTGAAACTATAAGCTTCACGGTATTCATAGGGTTAATTTGTAAAACAGATAGGGACTGGCTTTATCTTAATTTGGTAAGCTGTTTGCCTTTGTTTCGCACCTCACTGGTCAAAAGTTAGAGTCACACGTTCTGAGTCTAATAAACAAAGTTTCGAAAGTCATGTCTTAAAGGGATAGCTAGTTAGTTTCTCTCGTAAAAGTACTGCTTAGCGTCCAGGTCGTGGACACCTGATACGTGGGTGTCCAATCACGGCTTTCCGCTGGTATATGTCCACCAGAGGGGGGCACCTGACTTGGTCAGTTCTTGCTGGACCCCCTCATATCAGATGGCCTCGGCAGTTCTTTAATTAACAACCTTTCATAATAATAATAATGCCGGACTCTGGACTCGTAGCTCGGCTCCTGATTACTTAAGCGGTGGTTGTGGGGACACACTCTCTCTCTCTGTTGCCACTCACCCAGGATTAACTGATTGTAATTGTGAGCACAATAAACTTGTTAATTAATACTCTGATCTTCCGGCTTCATCTTCTGCCCGTAACTGGTCTCATTGCAAGTTCAGCCGGTCTACGGCAGCAGGTCTTCTAGATATCCTGTATCCAGGACGCTTCTGCTCATACCCTCCAGAAAGCGTTTACAGCTAGAGGTCCAATTATAAGCCTCATATACATGTACATGTACTGCATTAATGCATTATTGCCAAACTGTGACATGATTCAAAGGGTCAATGACACTTTTAATTGAATATGATATAAAGAAATAAAGAAATGGATATTGATGATGTCTAATCTGTCTGAACATCTCAACAAAAAAGACAAAGAACGAAATATCCATATATGGACACCTTTCATATGGAAGAGTTCCATCTATATTGGCGTATATCGGGATGGCCGTTGCACAGGAACCAAAGACAGGGTTAACATTTGCAAACAAGCTGAAAGCAATGGAACAAGATTGAGCAATCAGAACTGTGCCTGTGGACGGAGCAGAATCAATTGGGTGATCAGACACAAAACATGCCATGCAGGTGGTCGGGATCAAATTAACAGATTCACAATCTAATTTTTTTAGGGGAAATAGCAATCTTTTCTCTGTTGATTTTGACATGTTTAAGCGAGCTCTGGTCTTTGGCAAGCTATTGCAAAAAAAACACTTAGCGAGCTATCTCTGATAAAAAAATTTCCCTGGGGGTCTGAAAAGGGGGTGAAACTTGGGCACTGAAAGTGTTGAAAATAATCTATTACATTCCGCAAGCATCATATTCAAAAGCCGCAAGTTGAAATCATCTTCATTACTATTTTGGAGGAGACATCTCCAGCAGAACAGAATGTGTGTTTTTTAAAACAGTATTTCTTGCACCCATGTTTGATATTAAGACATAATTGGAAATGTACATCATTTAAATAAAACTATTGATGGTCATGACAAGATTGCTGATAGTAGTTCCGCACGGCTCTGCTGGACCAAAAGTTCCTTTTGTCACTGTGGCTAAGCTACTCTGAATTTCTTTGGCCAAACGTGAGATGTCTAACTCACTTTGGCTAAGCACTATCTGATTTTATAGCCCCATTCCAAGCCAACTAGCCAAAATGCACTTAGTAATTAGTGAAAGCGAAAGTTCCTTTAAAGTTATACAAGATGGCTAAAAAGTGTCCCTTTTATGTTTGTCATCTATTCTTCTGTTATTGTCTGGCTCTCTGCTTTAGTATTACTTTGATACACAATGTCTTTTGCTGACCTGATGATGCAAAATGTCCTCAACACATCACGGATCAATCAGAAATGTCATTCAACTAAAACCTCCTGACAAGCCAGAGGCAATCGACTTTGTACTTGTATCTCAAATCAACATCTGCTGGCTTCTGCTACAAGCAACTTTGTCCATATGAAAACTTTCGCCTGTTAAAACATATTTTCAGCTTAAAAACATGTAAAATGGAAGACACTGCAGCATCTAGCAACATGAAGCATTGAATATATTTTTAAAGTATCAAAAAACAGTCTTGTAGGAAGTAAGACTCAACAAACCGCACTGATCTGAATAAATGGTAACCTGAGTGAAATGTACTTCAACATGTTCAAGATATGAACTGCATGGTTGCTGAAAGGTGAATGATTAGCTTCATGAACAGCATTCAACTCGTACACCAATCCCCTGCTGGAGTTTTAGGGATACATTTCAAGAGTTCCAACAAACATCAAAGAATATCTCAACTTCTGAGCAGCACTTGATAAATTTCTCTGTATGATCCCCGAATAAATGACTAGGCTACAAAGCTTTGACAGCCTAAGGTACATTTGTTACCTTGGAGGTAGGTAAAAAGGCGGTGATTTCCAGTTGAGCGTTATCATATGATATGTGGAATAACTGATTTAAAGAATTCATCATTAAAAGGTATTTTTGAATAAAGAGTTGACTTGAAATGAAGGAAAACGTTACAGCAGAATATTTCTACACCAAACGGAATATGCCAACTCAACATGCTCAAGCAGTTTCTTGTCAATTGGTGGTCAATTCTTGGTGTCCTAGCCCAGTTGGTCATGACACCTTAATTGGTGCTAGACCGAAGAGATGAAACAGACGAGTAGTCAGAGTGGTGCTCTTTCTGACAGCGTAGGTTTCCTCCTACAATACAAGTTGCCCAATAATGTTTACAGAGTGACATGTAATGTCTTAGTTGATGCTCAGCTTTCAAATCAATAAATATTTCAACAGATGAAGTTTGTCAGAATCCAAGTTGTAACCATGATGAGCACTGCATCAGCTTTTTTAAAATCCTGTAACAAATTTGGCTTGGACACAATCATCCTGTCAGAGATGGTTCTATTTGACCAAAGTAAAACTAAATACTCTAGTTTCACCGATCTAAGACCGTTTCTAAGTATTCAAGAAACGGGTGAGATGCACATGGTCCTTCAATGTCATTCAAAATGTTTACATGGTCATGGTGATGTCATGATCCAGCTTAGCTTTTGTGTTGATTTTGTGGGAATCAATGAAGCGGTCTTACATTAGACGACGAAACTATTTTCAAACAAAATTATCAATACAAGGGATTCATCTTGAAAAGGTGAGTGCAATTTCAATTGTACATACATGTACACCTTTTACACCAGTTATCAATAGAGAAACTGAAATGGGCCGACAACAACAACCAAAACACATTACTAAATGCTCCCCACCTCAACACCACTGGCAACAATCAATGCTCCCATGATAAACACAACTTCAATGATGACAAGCTATCCACAACCTGTCGACTAGAACAAGAGTTAGAAGAGCGGTGGCAAGCACCCCTCATTGACAGCCTCAGGAGAACGTGGGAGAAAACTTGATAACTTAGACAAACTGGGCAATTTGACTTCTATTCATGAATAATGGATAATATCAATAATTTGATATTCAGTTGGATTACAAGAACAAGGTTTGTATGTTTTTTTTTATAGTTCCGTGGTTTCTTTATCCGTGAAAACATGTAAATGTTACATTCATTTTTGATATTATGGGACTGTGATGACCTCTAACATTTTTTACTTCTAATTCTGATTCTAATTTTAAATCATTACTATTTTTATTTCAACACTATAGGCATTATCATGTCCCATTTTGAATTGCTTGAAATATCTCCTGTCAGTTTTTAGTGACTCTATTTCTTCAGTTATTGTGGGACTTCATGCAAAGGTCAGCTAATTGATGAAGTATAATTCCTCCATACCATGTGTGTTTGCGATTTACAACTCTGTGACATCCAAGGTTGGCCAGTTATGATAATACTGTTGGAACTGTTCAGAGAATTTTAGATAGTGATATTTTTTCTTCCAATTTAATGAATCACTAGCCTGCAGCTTGCAGCTGCACAAAAAATTGCTGTAGGCTTGCAAATTCTATTTTGTAGAACCCAACTTAATGCAGGTGTACCTTTTAAACATCCCCAATCCTTTGATAAATTAAGATTTTTTAAAATGTGGCAAACATTTAAATGTACATGTATCCAAATACATTTCTTAGCACATATCAAAACAGGGCAGTAGCTGTATATAGCTATAATATCAATACATTTATGGAAAAGTTTTAAAAAAGGTATAACATACAGTTTGTCATGAGTTCCCAGTGATAAAAACTGATACATTTTAGGTCAAGAATCAAATTGATGTAGGCAAATTTATTTAGCAAAATTTATCATTGAACAAATAAAGTTGAAGGACAATTGCGGATATGGAGACTCTACTAAAATAACTAATAGGGACTGCAACTAATAGGGACTAATGAGAGACTTTGAATATTATGACCTTGAAAAGTGTGTAAATCAAAAACTTGGGAAAAATTGGATGCACTATTAGGTTTCAGGTTGCACTAGAAATGGCCTAAAAGCAAAAGCATTATAGTTGGGGTGTGAGGTGGCCTAAAGAAGGGAACAGAAAGATACAGTTTGATGACAACAAACTGTTAAGTATGCAACCGAATGTTTCGTTTTCTAGGATTCCAATAAAAGGAGTCCAGTCCTCGAATACATTTGCGATCCGTCACAGCAAATCGAGATGCAGGTCGCACAGATGATGAGCCCAATGACACCAGGAGATAATGGAAGAAATTGATGAGCTCAATATTTCACAAAAGGCAGATAACAGTGAATGAACAACCAGTCCGTCTCAACCTGCCAAGCTCAGAGCAACATGCGCCTGGTTTTGCCGTGACAGCTGGTCACAGGATGACTTTTGTATCTGGCTTGCATACAAGAAGTCAAGCCACAACAACCACCAGAGTAAGAACAGTTAACCCCCAAAGTGATCAACCAAGGAAATTAAGGCTTTTTTTCGGATGAAATTTTCCTCCAGAATGGAATGAATTGAAACATGCATACACTCCTTTCAGCACTTTCTCAACTGTCACTGAAATACCCCTGAGATGAAGGAAATAAGATGGTTGACATGTGAATGTTAATCGAAGAAACAACCAGTTTGCTTTAATAGTTCTCCAGGGACCTACATGATACCACCAACATTTATTCAAACATGCAAAGGGGATCACTTCGAGCTATTCTCAAGTTCTTTTACAGGAAATTAACAAACTATTTGAAACCAAAAGCTCTGATAATGCTTTGTAAAAGAGAGAGATGAAACGGACTGTTGCTTAGACACGTTTTCTTTCAAACAAATTAAAAAACATTTTCCTGCACACTGTTCCCATTTCAATTTCTATATTCGATGAAATCCTATTGATATCACCACAGGTTTTCTCCAAATGGCTTCTTTACCTAGCTATCCCCTGGTCCAATTACTGAACTATCATGGTTGCTTAGGCATTGGAGCAGCTGTGAATATTGTTTGATAGATCAAAGAAAGAACTTCCCAAAGGAGAACAACTGGGATTTTCATAATTTTGATCCAAGATTTCAAGTTGATTCAAAGGCCGATATGAATACATAATATTAAGTGGTTCTAAGGAGTATAACTGTGGTGTTATCGTGAGGAGGTGGTAATTAAATCATTCGTACCTCCTGAGGATAGATTTATAACACAAGGACATTTTTGTTAGTTTACTGGACATGCTGGAGAGCAATATGACATATCCTGCGGACAGAGTGACTACATGTATATACTGTTATAAGTTAAGCATGAAACCACTGCTGATATTGACAGATCATATACTGCAAGCCACTCAATTTTTGTGCTAGTTTTATTTTTGCAATTTGTTTGAAAACAGTTACACTTTTGCAAGTCTTATTATGACGGACTGCAAATTTCTTTCAGTTTTCCCAATCAAAATACTATTTTAATTTTCGTGGATTGAGGTTTAATATTAGCAGACCTGCCTACCCGGTCTAAAAAAATTCGTAGGTTCTTTCTAATTTAACCCTTTCACTGCCAGCCTTGCACAAGCCTTTATACCGCCCTGTGCCAGGTTTGCAAGGGTTTTGTAAACCATGCTAGAATGCTCAATTAAGCAATAAAACCGCTGTAATATACCTTATTTTGTAGCTCTTTCATTTCAAACATCAATGGTACCTTTTTACTGAGTGGTAGATGGTGAAACATTCCCCTTGACATAAGAGTATTTCACACTTTCTGCAGTAGCTCTGCTCATCTGCAATTTCGGCAACTTTATCAGTGCCAAGACGCCCATTCCTGGGCTCAGCCATGCTCATTCTGTACGCATGATGACATCACAAACAGGGGTATAGATCGTCTGCTAGTCATAGGAGTGTGGATATTGTCTCCATCTTACATTCTCTTCAAGAAATATGTCAAACGTCGAACGACGGTTTTGGCACTCTACGGATGGGTTTCTAAAAACGTCGAACAATGCTTTTGGCACTCAAAGGGTTAAGTGCATGTAGCTTTATGGTGAACAATGAGGTAAGCACCAACTTTTCAGAAAGAAAAAAGGTGTACAATGTTGGCCTTTGAGTGTACAAAAATGTATTTTCTAAATTTGGGCAAAACTGATGAGTCAAGAATGTACACTCTACAAAGAAATACAGGCATTTTTGGGGAGAATATTGACACATGGTCGTTGAATGTGCCTTCAACATTTTTCCAACCAACTCATCCCCAGTCAAGGACGATGCTCCGTTGATTCCATCAACCTTGGCATGGGCCAGCCGACATTAGCGGCCTAATACTCACATGTAGCCCAGCGACGATAATCTTGGCTCCTTTCCAATCCTTCCGATGTGAGTGAGTATTCAAATGAAATTACAGACCGACTACACAAACAACGAAGCTGGGATTGCATACTTATTATAAGGATTGTTAGAAAGCCAAAGGATAGCAGCTTGGTAATTAACATATAAACATTTATTAATCGTTGGTAAGCATAAGACATTGTAAAACAACATAATAGACATCAGCATTGACTTCACAGTGCATGGACATTGAGCAGACAACACCCTAGTTTGTTCCTGCCAAAAATATCCTGAAGATTGCGCTGTGTAAACAACTGTGTAGTATATAATAAGCCGGTAAGTGCATGCTAACTATCGGAACAAAGCTGTGTCAGTATGGTTGTCCGAATGGGATTTATTGAAAATCATATTGATTGGGCTGGGAAGTCGGGAAGTAACAATAATAAAACACAAAACTGAGTTTTGGAAATCGTATTGGAGACAAGACCACTAATGAATATTCATATGTTGGAGGGTCCAGGCCTATCAATTAGACGAGTGCATGTTTTTAACTCTCAAGTACATATTTGGAGAGGTATTGAAAAAATATTTGTTGTGGCAAGTCTACAGATATAAAGAAATTATTTGATGAAAAAATTAATTTCGAATTTTGATAATTTTGCTAATATTTTGTAATTTTGTGTTTTGAGATTTTTCTGCCAGTTGGCTGAAAAGAGTGGAAATATCAATGTCTGTCTAATTTGTCGATTATCAAAAAATTTCCGTGGTCAACTACCAGTTTATTTTTCACCATTTACTTGCCCGACTGTCCGGAATATCATATCAAAATTTCAGATTCACAACCCCACGCAGTATTTGATGCATCGCGGTCAAACATTGACAATTTAACTGCTAAAAGGCTTAAAAAATCAATGGTGGTCTTGTCTCATTGTTTTGAAAATAAAATCGTATTTTAAGCCTCCAAAGGGGCATACAATGACACGGTTGTATTGTACAACGTAAGATCATGGACTTTCATCATACAAAATACACGAAATCGAACAGGGTAGGCAGGTCTGTATTAGTGAAATCCACAAAGTAAAATGCCTGACAAAATTTGGTTGTTAACAGTATAGACTTATATGATAAAGGGAACTAAGATGGAATTCTTGTTTTGTTACAATAACAAGAATACGAGCCGAAGAAGCAACACATTTCAGATGCCAGCAACTCTGAATTCCTCAGTCGGGAGTTGTAAACTGCGGTCTAACCGTAGAATGCCTGCAGACAACATCTGAATAGGGTGATAAATAAATAATGGCAAGAACCTCACTGAGCGGTGTTCAGAAGAACTGGCTCATGTGTCCTTGATAGAAAGGTGTCTGTAATAGGGAGGCTGTGCGGAGGGTGTAGATTTGATCAATGCTCGCTTATTTTCGGACAAAGTAATTCGGCATTGCATCATTATTGACTTTTATATCTGCAGGCAATATTTCAAATTTCTTTCAGATACCTGTTATTTCATAACGCCTGGGTAAAGTTAAATAACATAATTCTGCAACACTATGTGATATTGGAGATACAAGATATCAAATATCCAATGTTCCCTGGGGCTGGTGTTCAATTCCTGTCCAACAGGTTGATATTATCGTGTTTTAAAGTTGAAGTGACAATTATGTATTTGAGAAAAAAATCAAATCTGCCGATGAAACTCTCCCACACAGAAGTGCTAATCAATCTTCGTAAGAATACTGTCCGAGTGTCACCAGATAGCATGGGTTGATTTTCTCTGGCCTCAGAAAGCTTGAGACACACAAGGGTAGTACAACATGTACAATGGAATATCCCGTAGTGGACACCAATCTTAGCAGGACACTCTCTCTATTAGGGACAGGGATTTTAGTTTCAAATTGGTCATTTTCATTAAATTTTACCTCTCATCAGGACACCACCATTACAAGGACTGCACGTGTGAGTTCCATGGGAGTCTTATATGGAGAGTCTTCTGTATTACAACCCAATATATCTCAAGAAATTCCAAGAAATTCCAATTAAAAGGCAATTTTTGTCAATTTTTACCAAAAGTCCCACAATGAATTTCAAACACAGAAATATGATAATCTTATAATATTTCCATGCGTACATTGTAAAGACGTTATTTGCGGATGTCACCCCAGGATGATAGATGTCACCTTGCATGCTCAAGTGAGAGTTGTCATTATGAACCATGGTCCACGTACACGGTTTACATGTAATTGCAGGAATTCAAATTATTCGTTCTCAAAAGACTCCTCTGTCATACAATACAGAATATATCAGAAACCAATGCTTCACAATCTGATTCTTGACAATGTTAAGGCAACATATAAATGAAGAAAATAGTTACATCTTCATTTTTGCAAAATGCAATGATCGATTGTTAAAAGTGTCAGTTCACCTTTAATACTTCCAAAACAGGTCTAATTTTGACTGTCACATTGTTTTACATTATTAATTGCCTTTATATCTCTATCAGGTTTACATCGAGAGCTTCCAGCCTCAGTAAGATTGAATGATATAAATAATGCCCTAACTAAGCTGCACCGCTGTCCATAAAGTAGTGGAGGAAAAGATTAATGGTTGGTCTAAAGTTATTCACCCAAACTACTATACCATACTATGCCCGAAGGACACTCTTTTTACTGCGGTGGTCTTAGGTTGACAAGTCGACACTAAATCAACCTGAGGATAATCTTTGCGCCTACACATTTGGTCAACTATTATGGCCTTCATTACAGGAGGATTTCCAGTGTGGATTAATGTAGATTTGGGATGGAATTAAAAGATGGCTGCCTGGAGCCCAGAAAGTAGGTCAAACGGAAAGTAGGTCAAGTCATGTTGTCATAAGACATCCACATACCAAGTTTCAACTTTCTAGACTCAATAGTGAACAAACCTGCCACCATTGTTGACGGACGACTGACAAGACATGATGACATAAGCTCCCCCAGGTGAGCTAAAAATGCCCATAATTCAACAACGCTTAAAATCCTACCAGAATTGTGTTCTTAAAAGCTGGTGCTCACCGATGCAATGCGTCAAATCAGTAAATTGATGCCCACTCCTCAATTAAAATGTTCACAAATCATATTTAACTCGGTAACAATGCCATTTAGCTCAGTATCAATGCTATTGAGCTCGGTATCAACATTATTTGGGCGCATCTGTTTCACAAAACTCTAGATGGGCCTTTTGTACAGGTGCCCCAACCGGCTAAAAAACGCAGACGAGACAGTAATATTTTTTACATCTGTCTTGGGCCCTGTTTGAGGATTTCAAGAACAAAGGGACCATACTCCTTGTCTGTTTGATTTTGTTGTTGTTGGCCAATAGACAGTAGAACCCACTAGAAGGAGTGAACAGTCCCCAATCACGGCTCAAAAAGATATCACAAATTGATGAAATAACTACTGCCATTGTTCAATGGATTTATCATTGAAAGCAATCAAACTGCGTCATTTCCAATTGGGGATTGCATATTTTAACCAAATTCAACAACAGTTGGTATCTCTGGATATCTTAGCATCTGTTCTTGTTTGCTGTCCAGTATTACTTTTCATGAGTAATTGAGGAGCCGTGGTCATGTAGTGGCTCAGGTTTCTAGCAGACAAACAGTCAAGAGGGCCCTAGCTGGTTCGATCTCCCACAATAGGCATGAGACATGTCGGTATCTTTGCCTCACATACCCAACTCTACCTAGGTCTAAAGGGCACCATTTGGAAATACTCAGGTAGTCGCTGATTGAGCAGCTCATCCGAGTTCTACTGAAAGGTTTCAGTTCAAACTGGGCAATAAATGTATAGCTCTTTGAGAATGTTGTACACGATCAAGGGCTTAAGAAATTGTATTTATTTATTTCAATGTAACCCCGCACCAGAGCAAACCATAAGATTTTGTAAAGCAGGAAAAAGGCAGAAAAAAATCTGAAGACTAAATGATCATTTATTTGATGACCTATTGCTTAATGTGTTTCTTCAGGCACATGACTGGGTTTTTGTAAAAAGACCTACACCTTTTTTTTTTAAATCTTATTTTATCTAGTTTCTTTGGGAAAGTAAAAACAGAAAACTCCAATGGGAATTGATTGATTTCTAATATATTTTGTATTTTATTGATCCAAAAGACAGAACGTGTGGTGACCATTTTTAAATAGAAGGTGTGTCATAGACCACTCTGCAATACTTGACATATTTATACAAGAGCAAATACAACCTTTTATTATTAAGGAACACCGCGCATTGAAGTATCAGCAGTGTTTAACGACTTACATGTATAGATGGTCTTATCTCCAATAAGACAATTGAACTCAAAATTCAAGTGGCATTTCAGCAAGTTCAACTCTTCAAAGAATTACAACCTGGTATTTCCAGGGTGGGACATTTGTCAAACCGGAAAACACGAGTCAAGCAAATGAGGTTCAGTCAGCAAAATCTCAGGTGCAAATATGGAAAGTTCCTATTGCGGGTTATTTTGGTGATAAAAATCTGGCATGACTTGACTTCATGACTTGCGAAAGACCACAGAATATAAGTAACACGCACCAGGGAAGCAATTTATATGACTACAAGTTATGAACTATATCGACGACTTCTTTTTTTCCAATTATTGAAATTCGTTTTGAAGTAAAGGACAAGCAGTTAAATCCTGGACCTGGTGAGTAAACTACAAACATATTCTCCTGCAAATACTCTAAACTCACTTGTATAAGGTCAGTTGATATAAGGCATAGACACATCTTCCACAGGTATGCAATGCATTCACCACTTTCCTCAGGCAAGAATACAGGACTTTGGCTCGGGAATCGGCCAATCAGCAGACCTGTAAACCCGGCCATCATCCACGCTTCATCAGCTGAAAAAGCATGACAGGCGCCATCTGATTGGTTATTATTTGATTTCATTGGAAGTCCAAAATTTCTTGTTAAAGGGGATATGTAGTCCGGTGAGTGCACTTCAGACAAGCCTAAGAAAAAACCCAAATCATGCCTTTATCTTGTGACAAACCACGCTAAACCATTGAATATGGATTTATTTTGACAAAAAGTAGGGATGCATGCAACAGGGTCCAATTTGAGCAACACCCGATTGGGTCCTCTATTTGTTAAACATTCCTATTAAGAGCAGGAAGCTGTATGACTCCTTATCCCCTTTAAAGAAAGAGGTGAATTGGCTACCTACTCTACTGACAGAGTGGATGAATTGAACCAGATTATACTCATCGAGCCAATTGATATACTCACGTAGAAAGACGACAACTCAGGCAAGAAATGACCGACTGCCACTGACATTATAGAAGTGTATTTAGAATATTCACCAACATTCACCAAATATATGACCCACAAGGTTTCTTCAAACAAGCGAATAACTTTTCAGTTTGTATATAGTACCGTACCTTTTTATAACGATACCCACCCACCTTGCTGAAAGTGTTTTCCCAGCAAGTTATGCTCAAACTATCTGCCAAGGTTCGACTCGCAAAACAATGTACGGTTAGAAATCACTCTAACGAATGATAGTCCTGAGTACTGAATATCTGCAGCTCAGACCAGCAGTTCTACGGAGTCATACAGCTTCCTGCTCTTAAACAAGATGTTTAAGAATTAGAGGGCCAGAGAGTGGACCTTGAATCATGAATGTACAGGCAAAAATGTATTTTGGCAGATACAGTGTTAACAAAAACTGCTAAAAACACTTTTTTATCGGCAGAAATTCCACTTTTTACTGAACTTGCTCAATATATTTGCTCCATATATGGAATCCAAAAACTATTTGATGCTTCGTCAAGTTGGGAGGGAACAAATATTTAAAACTTTTCCCCAAAGTGTTGACTTGACATAACTGATTATCAAAAGATGCAGATATCGTGACCAATACCACAAAATACAAGTCAGAACATCATGAATCTTTAATTTTCAATTCCCTCGGGATATTTATCATCAGGTTATCATAACATTTGAATGTTGACACACCACGGGAATATCACCAAGACATACCACCCAAAATAACGATTTTGAGAAACAAGAAGAATCAATCAGAAAACATTTCTAAGAAATTACTAGTGTTACCTTTGTATCGGGTTTTGTTTACCTGCCGAAGTGGAACTATTGTTGATTAACCAAGAGGTGGAATCAATAGCAGTGACTGACAACATGAAAGTGTTTAAACGATGGATTGCTTCAAGGTTAAGGCACTTGAATGATTGATGATGCAATTATGCAAACAGACCTCATAATCAATCAGAAATATTTTGAATGGATGGCAAGGGTAAATAGGAACATAACAGGCAGTGGGCCAAATCAAAAACCTGTCTGTTATGACAGCATTTCGATCTGGGTGCTCCGCTCCCCCTATCAACCGCGACTCCAGCTACTTTTTTATTCACCAGTCACCATGCAGTCGACTCTCGAATGACACATTGCATCCAAACCGGAATCAAAGCTCATCAGCAGACTATCCATTGCGAGACCTGGAGTACGTCTGGGGCGACTCTTGAACTCCTCACATGTGACATTTTCAATGCACCACCCCTGAAAAATGTGTCCAAAATGCACGCTTGAAATTTGCCTGAGCAAGAGCTGAAAAGCCAGTGGAGATGCGACATCTAGCAAAAGGAAGCTGTTCAAAAGCAGTCCATATGACATGCTCCAAACTTGCAGCATCTAAGAGAAATCAATATTCAACCAGGCCCATCCCAGGTCTGAGGAAAAAGAGGGCCATTTTCTAGAAGTCTCTTGTACAAAAGGGTTAAATCAGCAGGCAATGTTACAAACTGCTGAAAACTAGAGGTACACGAATGATTGATGCTAGCAATTCAATATGCAACAAATTTCATCAGAAACTACAGCTGGGAATATGAAATACAGTTTTAAACTTGTTAAAAAGTGAAATGGCAAGTGCCGTCTTGATCAGCTGAAAATAGGAACATGAGTGCAACAAAGTGATGAAAGATAGATTGCTTCAGCAAAACATGGTTTAGGACTGCAAAATGTGAGATGTAATGGCATGAACTGATCTTGGCAAGCTAATAGAGCTAATCAAGCTAATTGATTTAAGTATCAGTCAGTAACAGGCAACTGATTCACTTAAAACGAAATGTTGCAGACATTCGCATCCTCATTCTAAAATATTGAGATGCCTCATAAAGTTTGGAAAGTGGTCCCATTTCTACCACAGTGGCGAGAGAATGTTCACCAGCAACAAAGAAACATTGTTTATAAGGTAGCTTACGACAGGGTGGAGATTTTGGAACTGTGCTGCATTTTATAGTGCTGCTAATGTACTGCATCATTTTTCAGCACTATACAGCACTACACTACTAATATACGGAGGTACTCTTATTACTGATTGAGTCAATTATTCAAACAGATTTCTTAAACTGTCTAAAACCTACACCCACATCCAGTTTTGATGATACGGTAAGTGCCATCTATCACCATTAAGGTCCCCTAAAGCTGTCAGGTCAGTGCCAAAACTGTTCAGCAATTAAGAGATCTCTTTGAGTTTGAAAAAACACCTTCCCAGCACAATGACCAGGGGGAAGAGACATCCTGAATATCATGTTATTTTAGGATTTACTTCTTCCATGTTATGACAGGCCTTGGGTTGAAGTCTTGATCTAACCAAGATTGATTCTCTTTCTGTATTTGCTCTTGCTTGGCCAAATCATTCTCAATGAAATACGACTCTTGTGGGTGAACTCGTATGAAGTGTTTTTGTGTGCTACAACATTGGGCCATCAATTGGCCAGCGGGAAGAGACTTCCTGTATACTCTTGTTTCTTAAGGATTCACTTCTTTCATGTTATGACAGGCCTGCCTTGGGTAGAAGTCTTGATCTAACCAATATTGATTCTCCTTTCGTATTCACTCTAGCCTGGATGAATCATTCTCCAAGGAGTATGACCTTCTCAGGACTTGTGAGTGTTTCTGTGTGCTACTATACTTCGGCATCAATTGGTATATTGACCAGGTGACTGTTTTCGCCCAGGAAGAGAAATCCAAATTTTTTCCCACTTGAACACGTATAAACAATAAACAAAGTTTTCCAAGAATTTTTTTCCAAAAAATATTTTCAGAAGTGTTTTTCATCACTGGCAAACGACCAATCAATTAAATGGAAATACAAAGTGCAAAACCCCTTTGAGACAAACCTAACAGCACCACAGACGAAATGTTGTAACAGGCATTCCCCATCTTAAACAGCTGACTTGATTTCTTCTATCTCATGATATTAGGTCCATTAGGTTCAACACACTCAAGAGAAACACAAGCAATAAGTAAAGTCTATTGATTCTAGCATTCCAAGAGCTGATTGATGACTCGATGACGGACGATTGTCTAGCGAAGGAGACTTTGTTCCTCTCGTTCACATCACGTGAAGGAGACTTTGTTCACATCACGAGTGGACAAGGAAACAGACCTGTTTAACTCGAGATGACACTCAAGAGAGATAAAAGATGGAACATGGACAGAGCACTTTCGCCGCAAATGTCAATATTAGCAAGGGAAAGTGTAATGAAAAAGATTAGTTACAAGTATGCTTTTTTGTTGTTATGTTGCTTAAATGGGAATAGGCTCCGAATAAGATAAGCGATATTTTTCTTAAGGAATGTGGACTGTCTATCCATGGGAAATTCAAGGAGACGAAACTAAAAGTCTCTTTTTTTATATGGAGTCGAGAGCATGTGACTGAGAAAAGTGTGCTTTGAAAATAATTGGGCTAGTTAAAGTGATAGGAGGAAACCAGAGACCCCGGAGGAAACCATGTTTAACAGTAACACTATCGAGAGTGTCACCCTTTCTATGAAACGTGAGCTCTTTATAATCAAGGCCTTTCATGTAGGAGAAGAACAATTAATACTTCTTTACAGCTTGAGCCAACTTTGAAATGTGAGCAATAAAATGTAATGATTCTTCAAGCTAGAGAGGCAGTCGACTATTCTTTAGAAGTGTACATGTCGAAGAAACCAATGGTCACCTTGGGAGCGACAATTATGGTGAAATATTGAAAGCTTACTCTTGACTCTTCCATTCCGAGGTCAAATTGAAATGCATGAGATGACCAATTGGGGACATTCACCATTTAAAGGCAGCTAGGGTTTATTTGTGTATCTTGTTTATTGAAGTAAATTCGCAATTCTTTTGATGAAAGGTAAAAATTACCCATTATTTGTAAGCAGACAAAAGGTGTACATACCCCCTTCGTCCAAGCAAGAAGGGGGTATGTACCCCCTGCTAGCAGAGCAACGTTCAAAATAGACCAACGAGGAATTGTCCTTTCTAGATCCCTATCAAAAACATTGTAAAGGAAAATCATCACAAACAGAAAGAAGAAACAGGTGAAGCATTTGCCACAAAACCCCATAAACAGTCAGTGGCAAAGAATTCATAACTACAGTGGAACCTCCCTTAGCGGACACCTCTCTATAAAGGAGAACCTCTCCATTAAGGACACTACTTTTGGTCCCAAATAGGTTGTTTCCATTCAACTTGACCTCCCTAATCAGGACATCTCTCTTTTAAGGACAGCACTTGTCAATCCCGAGGGTGTCCTTGACCTTAATAGAGAGGTTCTACTGTATAATTAAGATATCTAAGTGAGTCTGCCGTCTTTTTCAGGAGCCCATGCAATCCAACAAATCGAAGATCAAATGGAATATTATTTATGTTCAATTTAAGATGTTTTGTATTGCTACCTCACACATCTCTGACATTTTTTCTTCAGATCCCACTTTGAAGTTCAGAGATACCTGACATGCCGACATCCACATTCACACAGAGGAAGTGAGAAGTCAAAACATTCCGCGAAACAAAACTGAAGAAGTCTGAAGTGTTAAAAAAGGAATACTCTACAAACAGGACCACACACTTCAGTGCGAATTGAAATTTTTGCAATATTTTTCCAAGAAAACATTCGGAAATATAAACAACTTGTGAATTTGTACATCCTTCAGTAAACTGAACCAAGTGGTTTTAACTTACTAAAGAATGTGTGAATGAATTGAAACGGATATCAAAAAAGATTTTGAAGCATCATTACGGACATTCAAATGCGAAGTGACTTATCAAAACTTAATATCTGACAACTGGGCATAACCCTTTCTTTAGTCATAGAGGTCGAATGATTGAACTTTGCTACAATGAAGGTGGTGGATTATTTCATGTGTTTGGCTGCATCCTGCGCCATTGGATACCCTTCAACAGTGACTTCAAATGGAACAAATATCAGTCAAAATGGCACGGACACTCGGCCAGTTCCTCCTGGCATTCCCTTAAGGTGCCGAGCTGTCAACAGCATGCACGAATGCCTCTTACTGTTCCCGAAATACAACGCAGCTAATGACGCCTTTATTTATGGCCTGCCATTGGTCATCATGGTGGGAACAATCGGAAATGTTCTAAGTCTGATTGTGTTTTCGCGATGGCAGATGCGCCAAACTGCGACCTACTTCTACATGGCGGTACTGGCGGTCGCAGATCTCTTAGTACTGTACATAAGTGCATTCCGTTTATGGATCACAAAACTATCGGGCTTCGACGTAATGGCCACAACTAATGCCGCCTGCAAAACATTTAGTTTTCTCCCGCAGTGGTGCACGCATTTTTCCGCCTGGATTTTAGTGGCCATGACGGTTGATCGTTTCATTGCCGTGAATATGCCTTTGAAAGCAATCGTATACAGCACATTACCAAAGGCACGCATCACTGTCATCGTCATAGCCATAATCCTCATTCTATTCGACATGCAAGTGCTGTGGAAATTAGAGCTGACTGAGAGAGGATGTGTTCCGAATGATGACGACTGGTACGAAATGTTCCCCTGGTTAGATATGGCATTGTACTCATTCGTCCCATTCCTTGTTCTCGCTATTTTCAACACCATCATCGCCAAGGACATGATCCATGCTAGGGCAACCCAACAGGCCCTACAGGGCAAGAAAAATGACCAACACATCCACAGTTTCGGAAGTAAAGTGAACATTCAAGTTACGTCCATGTTGCTTTTCGTCACAACCGCATTTTTGTGTTTCACGTTGCCGATCTGCATCTTATTCATCATTCGGACAGTGGAGTTTAGTACACACTCTATTGAAGGTGCAATAGACTACATAGTCATGGACGCTGCGACAAGACTTCTCATGTATCTCAACCACAGCTGCAACTTCTTCCTCTATTGTCTCGTGGGGAGGAAATTCCGCATGTCGTTAGCGGCAATGTGTTGTTCCAAGAAGCGCCGTCAGACATCTGTTATGGGCTCGGCAATGACGCAGAGTTCTAGAATGCGTTTTTCTTCCTCATCATCCCAGAGATACAGTGTGAATGCATGACAAGAAGCCCTCCTCTTATAACAACCGTAGGGAATAAGTTTTGCCACAAGCAGAAGACAATTCCCAAAAGCACAACCCCACAGAATCAGTCTCTCGCAACAGGGAAATTTTAAAGGTCGTAAGCCGTTCGTTAAGTATTGGAAATTTTTTATTGAATTTGAACATTTTAAATCGTGTAAATCGGTATGTATAATACGAATTTCAACAAAACCATTGTGTAGACAGATATACAAATACAAGAAGTACCGAGATTCAGCAAATTTGTATGAACAATAACTACACAACAGCATTGTGTTTAACTGCATTTTAATTTTCCTGGACCAACAGTTGTTACGAACGGCGTACCCCTTTGAGGCTTCCCAGGTTGATGTGCTAAGACTTTTGCAAGAAAGAAAATTTAAATTACGGCTTTTCCGTGGAGGCACAATTTTAATTTCAAATTAAATTTAAAACTGCTGATATTTCCGAAATGACTGATGAGGTTAAAAACAGAGCTTTCACAAAATGTTTGAATGACATTTATAGATCACTTTGATGGAATTTTTGTGGTATGCTCGTTTAATAGCTACAACAAAGGAGTTTGCTCGCTTAAGCTACAAGTTCAAGCCAAATGAAGAAGAGTTGCAATCATGTGCTTTGGTGGAATGATAGGTTGCAGTCTTATCCATTCTGCACACCTACATGTATCAAAATTTTGAAATTTGACTCCAGTTTTGAATTATTTGCTAATCAATGTTTTTGTAAATCTAATTAGGCTCATAACTGTGAGACTACGATAAAATTAAAACAAATTTAAAGGTGTGTAGCGTAGGTGGTATGATGAGCTGTCATCCCACCAAATTGTGTTACATAATCCCCATTTGTATGGCGGAAACTTGCAAAAAGATCTCATGTCATTCAAATCTTTTGTGCAAGCAATGGTTTGAAAATAGCCGGCCGCTTTGGAAATATCAGCAATTCTAGATTTCGCATGCTACAGAGGATGACGAGACCTAAAATCATGAAATTATTGATGAACTTGGGTGTCGCAAGAAGCTGATACCTAACAAAAGTGTTGTACGCTTGTTGGAAAACTTATTCTCCTGGTACGAGAGAAGAGGAGGACTTTTACTATTCTGTTCTATTGTTATGTTATTTTACTACTCCAGCCATTTCAACAATGTTGATATAACACGCTTGCACACAGACAGGACCCAAGTTTTTTTTCATTAGTTAGTCGACCATGGATGGGCCTTTCTAATTCTCCTCACATTTCACAAAGAGAGAAACTGAAGAAGATTTGGGTTATCTTCTAATTGACACCAGGATATTGATTCATGACAACACGATCTGTGCTGCTAGCCTGATATTGATAATCAAGTTGTTCCAAGTCAAACCTACCGTGATATTACTTCAGTTGATATCAAATACCCAGTCCAACAGCCCCAAATTCCCATCCTCCCACGAAGCCTTTCGTGCCTAAAAACACTCAATCAAAAATTACTTCGAGTTTATTTTAGAAATGATCCAAAGACCTGCTGAAGGGATGTTGAAGAGTCGTCTTAAATACATGTGATAAGTAAAAGAGGCCTGTTTATCTCATTGTGACAGTCTGCTAAATAGTTACAACACTATGACACAGAGGCATACACAAACTATATTTATCTGCACAAGAAGAAAGGACTTTTTTGCAACTGCTGATCCAATTACTGGCATGGCTGCTAGCAAACTCTTGATAAAAATACACTCGAGCATCCAATAGAACTTTTTACCAAACAGACCGAGAGATGCACATTGCGCGGTGGCGCCAGGATTTCTATCAGCGTAGATGAGAATGGCCCGAAATAAAAAATGTGAGCAAAGTTTTATCACTGTCTAGTTTTAACCATGTCACAACCAGTATAAGTGACATTCCTAGATGTAGGTTCGGTTTTGTTTAGTTGACTCTGGCGTCATTTGCAGCAATGACATGACATTATTCATTCTGCAATACATCGAAGTACATCGCCACGTTAGTGTTTCAGCTAAAGCAGATTAGCAGGGCGCTGCGCCCTCTCTCACCAGGGAGTGCCCTTTTGCCCTTTTTTCAAAAAGACAACACCCTGACTTTAAGATTAAAAAACCCACCTAATAAAAGGCATAAATGTGTTTAGAAATGCAGAATTGGCTCCATAAAATCTCTTTCGTACCATAAAAACTATAAAAATTGTTGATCTTTCAATTGAAAGCAGAAATTGCCACGATGAAAAAATCTTTGGCTGAAAATTGCTCCTGCTTTTTCAGAGTCCGAATTTGTCCTGCCTTTTTGAAATACTGGCTGAAACAATACACATGACATCATCGGACGAGTATTTCAGACCATCATAGCGTGCGTCCTGATCCTCTGAACTGAAAGAATGGTCAGTCACAGTAAACTGTTTTTTGGATGTCTAATGTTTGCAACAGCATCATTTTTACAAATCTGTTGACCAGCTGGTAGTGTTAGCTGGCGTTACAAGAGCTGATGGATAACGTTGCCACCCATGCCAAGTACGCTACATCAACTATTGGTTAGCGTTGTTTTTTCTTCTTCCAGAAATTTCCGCCTTGTGTTACACCATTCACTGAAAATGTCAGGCTATCGCTGATGTGATGCCGCTTGCATTGCTTATGTTCTCTGGCACAGTGTGAGGGGATGAATTGTCCAGGCATTAATTATCTAGGGATTATCAACAGGGACGAATAGCCCTTGAGGATGAATAGTCCAGGGATGAAGAGTCCTAGGGGAGGAATAGTTCTCCGGCAAATAGTCCACAGACAAGTTTTCTGGGAACAAATTGTCCTCATGGGTAAATGATAGCCATTACTTTGGTATTATTTCCAAGTTTCTGTATTGAGGCTGATACATCAATCCACCCAAGTACATAAACTGTTAGCATAATAATGTTAGCTTACTTTTACTGGTGCATCTCAGGACCATCATACGAGACCTAGGGAACTATTCCATATTGATGGATGTCATTTGTGACGACCCTCAAATTTTCAAACCAATCACAACCAACCAGATAAGTTCTTTAATGAATGTTATGGCACAAACCACTAAGCACTTTAATCAACTTTAGGTTAGATAGATATATTATTATATATTATATGGGGTCCATTTTCTGCTTACTATATTTTTGTATCACTTGCTTGAATTTATGTTAACAACTTCTTCTTAAATAAAGATAAGCTGATATCACACAACCTTTGCCGTTTGATATTAATCAAGCACAAGCAGTCCACAGTCAACTTCACATAAATAATGGCACTGTGACTTTTAGATATTTCATACAGAAAATGCAGCAGTTGAACAAAGTGTTTTTTTCACCGAAAACCTCAAAGTCCAAAGAACAGTAGAACCTCCCTAAAAAGGACACCCCCGGGACTGTCATATGCTGTCCTTAATAGAGAGGTGTCCAGATAAGAGAGGTTAAATTGAATGGAAACAGCCAATTTGGAACCAAAACTAGTGTCCTTCAGAGTCCTCCGTATTAAGGACACCCTCCCTGGGTGTACTTAATACAGAGGTGTCCCTGTAAGGAAGGTTCTACTCTATCTAAAAATGCTAAATAAAGCTAGCCAGAATTGGACAGCACATCACCAAGAATGAGCCATTTGAAGTGAAGTACTGACAAATTTTCCCAGCCACTTTAGTCTTTTTTCCTGTTCAGTCCCATTTTCTAGTGAAATGGACTTAAGGCTCCACCAAGACTGCATTCGGCCACTTCTCTGCAGTATGGAGATTTATCAAAATGTAATCTACACTTTTTCAGTTGGTCATGTTAGTACCGGTCGTTGAATTTTTCATCAATACCAATTTCGAAGCATCAACAATAAAATGATGATATCCGGCCATCCCTCGCCCAAGATCCTATAAACATGCCAAATATGCAGCCAGGTATGACGCACAGCTGAGTAACCAAGCAACATGTGCTATGAGTATGTGATTTATGATTAGATATCTCCACTTTAAGTATGGTATCTGTTTTAATCAACTCAAGCATGTCGAGGGCAATGTGTCAGAAATTAACAATAAAGAGGGATTTGAGGAAGAAAAAAAGGAAACAACTACAGAGAATGCACTTTTTAGATAGTAATAGTGGGAATTTTCAGAAAATCACTAGGGTAACACACTCCGATTATGGGTAAGTGTTTTTATATCAATATTGGTATCAATATCTCTAGAATATTAGCAGATCAATGAATTTTTACAGAGGCCATCACAGCAAAGAGCCACTGAAATGGCAGATGACTGGCGTCAGCTATGCGAGTAGAAACCCAACATGAAGTGGAATTCAAAATCTAATATACACGTAATGTGGAATTCAAAGCCTGCTGCAATGATTAATGCGTTTTACGAAGAACGAAAGTTTAACAAGAGCTACGCAGAGCGTGCGCAATATATGCCCACCATAACAGTGAAGTGTATTTGGTTAAGGTGAAAAGTGTGTGAAGTAGCATCCTTGCAATTGTAGGAGAAACGCACTACTGTACATGCAAATATTGTTGCGGCTGAAATCATTCAGAGATTGCACTGTGGGGGTAATTTGGTGAGGAGTGAAGTTTGCAAAAACGTCCAAGCTGTCATTTCGTGGTACCTATGTGACCTTGACCTTAGCGGTAAATAGAAAATATGTCTTTGTGACCTTGACCTTTGACCTTTTGACCTCCAAATCAATAGGCTTCTTTGGGCCAATACTAGTGGCCTACAAACCAGGTTTGGTGAATATACATGATGCGTAATTTGAGTCATCGCGCGGACAATGAAAAGTTAACGGACAGACAGACGGCCAGACAGACACACGGAATGAAATGGCCAGGGCCATTGTGCTCACCTCATGTGGAGGAAAGATGGATAAAGAGCATGGTCTTGTGTCATGTAGTGTTAGGTTTGATGTAGGTCCAAGCAATTACAATTTCCCCAAAATGGCCAATTTACAGTACATTCGACCTCTGTGACCTTGAAAAGTAGGTCAAATCAAAGAAGACCCGGGTGACACATTGAATGGTTGTTAGAATTAGATGTACCTATGATATAAAATTGGTGCCAATCGGGCAAGTCATTACTAGGAATAATGGCATTTTGAGGAATTTAGGATTTGGCCCCCTCCCTGGAGGCCAAACGGCAAATCAGATCGCACCAAACTTCGGTACCTGAGATCACCTGACCAAGGGGTACATGTGTACTTAATTTGTGATCAATAGTCATTGCAGTTAAGAAACGTGCCATAGTTACGGCCTGACAGCGAATTTACGCCATTTGACCTCTGTGACCTTGACAAGAAGGTCAAATTAAAAACCTGTGTGACGTATACTGTATGATGGTTAGATGTACCCATGATATCAAATTGGTGGCAATCGGGCAAGAAGTTAAGGAATAATCACATTTTTAAGGTTTTTGGATTTTGCCCCCTGGTGGTCAAGTGGTGAATCATATTGGACCAAACTTCGGTCCCTGAGATCACCTGACTAAGGGGTAAATGTGTACCAAATTTGGTATCAATAGTCATTGCAGTTTAGAAACGTGCCATCGTTACATCCTAACGGCCAATTTACACCATTTGACCTCTGTGACCTTGAAAAGGAGGTCAAATCAAAAACCCGGAGGATATATGATGCACCTTTGCTAGAAGTACATACCATATTTTTTTCAAAATTTCCCGACTACTATTAAGGGAGATATTGCATATTTTCACTTTTAACGTTTGGCCCCCTGGTGGCCAAACCATGAAACGAATCGGACCGAAACTTGGTCTCCCAGGTGTCATTACATAAGGGTACATGTGTACCAAGTTTCAACTCAATAGCTCTAACAGTTACGAAACGTGCCCTGCTAACGGACGACGGACGACGACGACGACGACGACGACGACGACGACGACGACGACGACGACGACGGACGACGGACGCCACGGTATGGGATAAGCTCACCTCTGCTAAGAGGTGAGCTAAAAACAGACACACGGACACCGAGCGCCATACCATAATATGCCCCCCACAGGGAGCAAGCATATAAAAAGTTGATTCAGGAGTGAATTCTCACAACATGAACAAAAATTAACTGTGAATGTGTTCCACATACTGAACATGTTGAAGGAATCCATTGGTTTTAGGTGCTGAAAGTGTTCCGCGATACACTTTCAAACAATTGGACTTCAAGAAATGTTCTGTCTCCACGGAGCGCACAAATAACAAAATTGCATCTCCATAGTTACACAGGAGATTGACTAAATTCGCGAAAAAAAAGCTTGCTACTTAAAGCTCTATAAATTTTATAACTAGATTCGCAATAGCAGCTTTTATAGATATTTGGTGGTTAGGAATTCATCCTGGTTAAGAAACATGCTACATGTCTAGGTCAAACCAAAGTTGGTACGACATGTGATGTATCGTTGCTTGGAGTAACTATTTTTAAATATCATTGAAAACAAGTCCCTAATAAGCGAGATATTGCACTTTTTACCTTTTTTAGTTTTGGCCCCAAGGTTGCCAAGTCAAGAGTCAGATCAGACTGAAATTTGATGTCTGCGGTTATATGACAAAGGCTTTAGCGGCTAAGAAACGTGCCATAGTAACACTCAAACGGCCAATTCACACCATTTGACCTCTGTGACCTTGAAAACTAGGTCAAATCAAAAACCCCTATGATATGTGATGTATCCTTGCTAGGAGCACCTACCATAAAAATGTTATCGAAAACGGGTCACTCATAAGAGAGATATCACAATTTTTTAGGTTTTCACTTCTGGCCCCCTGGTGACCAAGTTAAGAACCAGATCGGACTGAAATTCATTGTCAGAGGTCACCTGACCTAGGGGGTCCTGTGTACAAAGTTTCAAGTTCATAGCCTTAGCGGTTAAGAAACGTGCCATTGCTTTTGAAATAGGACACGACGACGGACACTGCAGTATTGTATAGACTCACCTAGACGGTGAGCCAATGAGCACAGCTGAATTTAGTTTCAGTGACACTGATAATAGGAACCTTCCTATCTTAACCCCAGAACTGGGTTGCTACAGAGTGCCCAGTACCTAACTCTGCATCAGTACAGAATAACCAAGAAATCTTCTCAGAATATTTCAAAACTTTCTCCTACCTGGACTGGCGACTTTTCTCCATCTTCACCGAATTCAGCCAGAATTTGTACAAATCTCTCAAAATTCTCCGGGTCACTTTTCATGGCTTGCTTGACTCGTGTCAGGTAGGCCCTGGCAAATGCTGTGTCACGGTCATCACGCTACAAGAAATAGGGAATTAGAAGTGTTGACCCCAGCAACTGAAAAAGGGCCTCGCACTCAGGTTGAAAGGAGGTTCCCAGGTGGCCAGGCTTTGGAATGAGCATGGCGTTGACATTCAAAGGGCTTAGACCGTTACTATTTTCAGGTGCCAGTTAAAAACCCACTTGTTCAGACAATGTTATGAAACACCACGCTAGAGCAGATTTTTTTATTTTGCGCTATAAAACCAGGTGCCTGTTGAACGCGGGTGACCATGACGGTTTCCCACTGCGATGGAATTGGACCTTAATTCTCAAGACTCGTTTTTTTTTCAATGTTAGTGGTAGCAGTATGCACAGCCTTGTAAGGTAGGACAAACTGAACAAGGATGGGATCAGTCATATTCAGGAGTCATCTGCAACCATACTGCGAATATTACAACCATACTTACCAGTGGATCAATCTCGACAATGTTTGAGGCAAAAACTGCATCTGTGAGTGCTCTCTTCTCCATGAGAGGATTCTTTCTGGGACGTTTGGTGCTGTTGATGTTGATGAAATAAAGACGGATCATATATCATCAGGTCAGTTGTATAATTTGACTTTGTAGACTGTGACATTCAATGTACGATTGGATCTAGTTAATACATGTAGCCCACTAGCTGTGGTTATGTCCTAACAGGGATAAAATTACACAAAGTTGATAATTGAGTACGAAACCGGTATTAACTCCACAACAAATGTTTAAAATGCACGTACATTGTTCATAGTCTATTTCAAGCCCAAAATTCTTGATATTAAGAGAGTTTTGCCACGCAGTTTAGTTCTGTGTATACACTTGCAGTAAAAAGTAAGGCAGTACTGGACATTCAGAAAAAACGATATTAGAGTCTAATATTCCTTAAGTTATTCTTAAGTTTAGCGAGGTATTCTCCCATTTCTTTGAATATTGAAACAATTACTTTAGGAACAGATTGCAATTCTCCCCTACCTGATCGTTGTGCTGGCAGCCATCAGCTCAGCAAGGTGACCATCCTCAGCCTCTTCTTCACCTTGACTATCGCCCACGTTATCATCAATCTCACTGTCCAAGAAGTCACTGGTCTCGTCCACGACCGGTGACGATATCAGATCGCCATCCTCATCGGAAGCGTAATCTTCATCACTGAAACCCTCGCGAGGTGGTGTCACCAGTGCAGGCCTAGTTCTTGTAGACTCTGGTAACATCTGCATCTGTAGCTTCGGGAGAATCGGTCGAGGTTTCCTCCGCAGACGTGCTTTGATGCTGTCAGCTGCTTTTTTCGTGGGGCTTTTTGCCGGGGATATGAAAGCGTTGACGATAATTCCCTTCGGTTGGATCGAGCGGTTGACTAGGCGCCGTTTGATCTTAGGACTAGGCCGCCCCCGGTACTTCAGTCCAGGTTTGTCAATGAACGGTGACACTTTATTTTCTGACTTGCCCAATGAAGATTTTGGCGCAATAAGCGGGTACTTTTTATTTGGCGTGACGAATCCCGATTGGTTACCGGGGGTGAGGATCACAGACGGACTGGATGTCACGGACGGAGAGGATAATGCTGGTGGAGTTCGTGGGGGTGGAGTCTGTGAGTCGTTGGATTTGGTTGCACTACCCAGAATAGATTGTGCTGGACTGCACACCAAAATAGCCTGAGCTGAGCCAGAAGCAATGAGTTTGAGAGGAGTCCCATTTGGTATTTGGTTTGGGCTAGAAATCGATACAGGCACGGAAACATTCTCGTTCGATCCACTCACTACAGCTATATCTGGCACCTTGGGTTGTGCAGCCTCCGCAGCAGGCATGACGGCCTGTCGGACCGGAGCAACAGGTGGGTCTGCATCAGCAGCTTGCATGTATGCCTGGATAGGCTGAACGGCCTGGGGTATAGGATTGCGGGCAACCTGCTGAGCACGGGACGTCTCTGCCTCGGAGGCTAACGGTGGGCCCTGAGGATTTACACAAACAGTAATCAGGGGCAAGTTCAGTAAAGGATTCCCACCAGCGGGCTGAATCTTTCTAAGAGACAAATCACATTTTATAACAGCATCAGTTGTCGTTGGCGATCTCTTACTGCCGGATGCGTCCTTATCACTGTCCGAATCCAGGTCCGAATCTGATGACGATGAAACTGAACTCTCCATGCTAACTTCACTGATGCTTCCAGAATTGTCTCTCATGCTGCCAGGATTATCTCCCGAACTCTCAAGATCATCCAAGGTCTCGTCGCATTCTAGGGAGGTACTGCTATGACTCGTTGAAGGGACATCTTGAGGCAGTTCAATGTCATCGTAGCTCGTACCAAACGTCTCTGATAATTTCTTTCTTGCCCTGAAACAGCAAACAAACCAATGAAAGCTTCAAATTAACAGAAATGCAAAAATTCCAAGCAAGATACTGCACACTATCTGAAATTTTCCTTTAAAGTCAATATGCAGATATAAAATGTCTTTGTTTTTTGTTACTGAAAACCACACCATGCAATCCATGACTGCTGCTGAAAAAGGCATCAGGACACCAGGCTTAATAGAACAAGTGACATGCTTAAAACAGAAGAATCAGCCCCCCCAAACCAGCAATATTCTCGCTTAGAAGAATTAAGATGGTTTGATGACTGATCACCGAAACAACTTTTCAAAGACTGCATAAGTTAATACCAGTACCTAACAACTACATGAAATAATAATCATTACCAGTAACATATTTCAACCAATAAATAACTTTTAAAAGTTCTCTACACTCTTTAGCATGTTCAGTAAAAACATAAGCTTTAATAATCTTACCCCCGAGTAGTAATTTTGGCCATGACAGTCGACTTGATGGAATCTTTCTTGCTCATACAACGGGTCCGGACTCCAGGAGACAATGGTGTTTCCTTCTTCTTCTTCAAGTGCTCACGAACATTATCAGTCAACTCCTAAAAGGTACAAAACATTACCAGTCAACTCCTAAAAGGTACAAAACATTATCAGTCAACTCCTAAAAGGTACAAAACATTATCAGTCAACTCCTAAAAGGTACAAAACATTATCAGTTAACTCCTAAAAGGTACAAAACATTATCAGTCAACTCCTTAAAGGTACAAAACATTACCAGTTAACTCCTAAAAGGTACAAAACATTATCAGTCAACTCCTAAAATGTACAAAACATCAGCAGTTAACTCCTTAAAGGTACAAAACATTATCAGTCAACTCCTTAAAGGTACAAAACATTACCAGTTAACTCCTAAAAGGTACAAAACATTATCAGTCAACTCCTAAAAGGTACAAAACATTATCAGTCAACTCCTAAAAGGTACAAAAAACATTATCAGTCAACTCCTAAAAGGTACAAAAAACATTATCAGTCAACTCCTAAAAGGTACAAAACATTATCAGTCAACTCCTAAAAGGTACAAAACATTATCAGTTAACTCCTAAAAGGTACAAAACATCAGCAGTTAACTCCTTAAAGGTACAAAACATTACCAGTTAACTCCTAAAAGGTACAAAACACTATCAGTCAACTTTAAAAATGTACAAAACATTATCTGTTAACTCCTATAAAGGTACAGATATGAGAAATAACATGTAATTGAGCCATCAGTTAAATGCTGGAGAAAATCAATGGCCTCAGCCCCCAGTCTAGAATTTTGACAGGACCCTCTCCGCACTTTCGAAATGGTTTTAAGAACTTTAAGTGTTCCTTTTCAAATCAACCTGTCTTGCTAAATGACAACTCATTTTTTTAAATTCAGATGTATTACTCTTCATTTTGATCAAAAGGTTATTGTAATTTTTCTGTTGTCCATCTGGCGGTTATGCATCAGAGCAGTTTCTAGCAATTATCCTGTCAACTGACTGATAACTGCTAAATTTCTGTGGGTATTATATCTTATATATTCAAGGATTCTGTCACTGAAGGGTGTTTGCATTCACAAATGCACTCACAAGATTTCAACAGATCAGGTGAAAGCCATTACAGATTTGATGTGGCGACCTACTTTTCGATAGGGATCTTTCTTAGGCCCATATGAACCCTCATACCAAATTTACACTCACAAAATTTCAAGAGGTCAGGTGGAAGGCATCGCAGATTTGATGTGGTGACCTCCTTTTTTTATAGAGACCTTTATAAGGCCCGTATGAAGCCTCATACCAAATTTGGCTTTGTACGTCACCAACTTCTCCTGATATTGCGTTCAAAAGTAGCCGGACGTGCCATGGACTGACGGATGGAGGATTTTTTCACAGCGGGGGACAAAAATACAATTAGCGCCAAAAAAACGAAACAGGCGCAAAATTTTTATGGATAACAATATTTCAATTTGAAGAGTGACAATGTCCATTTTCACTTACCACATTGCTTATCTTCATTGCCATCTTTTTATCCAAACGTTGTTGTTTCTTTCTGGCGTATTGGCGCTCCTTCCTTAAGTTCCTCCATTCACTTAGCTTTTTGAGTTTCTGAAAAACAATAATCAAATGGAAAATAGAGAAAATATTGTGACTTGCGAAGTGAGGGGATTCGATTACAGATGCCAATCGTCCCGAGGGTTTGAATGTGACTATCTTTTCATTACACAAGTGGGTTATCTGAGCTAAAATCCTTACCTGTAACCAGCGAGGCATGACCTCTTTGGGATGGTCTATTGGTAAGTTGGGATGATTCGCATCAAAAGGATCAATAGTACAAGGAAACATTGGCCTGATCTTCTTCTGCTTTGCTTGCTGCAAGAAAATATTTCAAAACATCAAACAAAATGGCAACAGTTCGCGACTTGACAGGTTAAGTAATAGTTTCAATCAGACCAGCAACAAACGCGATAATTCAAAAATTTTAGCACTTATTGTCAGTAACCCAAGACAGATGGAGTAACTGCACACACATAGTAGAACAAAGGTATCAATATTTATTGTCACATGTGCTTACTTTCACAGGGCTAGAATTTGTGGCTGAGGGGGCAAAGCCACTTTGGCTATCTTGCATTTTTCAGGGGCAATAAAGCCAACAAAGAGGGTGGTGAGGCCAACTAAAACCTACTCCTGCTACACCAGAAAAGGGGCAAGCCTGTGAAGACTTTTTGGAAAGTTTAGAGGCAGGGAGCACAGAAAATGCTGGCAATGTCTGTCCACAGTTAGATTTGAGCCCTCCCTACAAGAGGAAACACTGATACAACCGAAATTGGCCGATGACTCGTTCATTTTACGGGCGTGTAGAGATTATTCTTATCCCATTATACATGTACTCTTCAAAAACTTGAATAGAACAGTCTGGTTTCTGTTGTTTTGTAAGGTTAATCGATACCTAATACCTCATGCCTGACCTCTTACTCACCTTAATTGGATTATCTGGTGCTCGTTTCGCGACCTTGTTCTTGATGTGAGTTTTCAACTGCTCCTCTGTCTTTGCAGGCATCATGTAGTACTGAATGAGCCTGATATAGCTTGCCATGTGTTGGAACTCTCCCACTGCCAGGGCCAGCAAGCTGAAAGGAAATTAAAGCATCAATGAGTGAGACATATCAAATTTTGTAAAGAAATTCAATTTAATAAGATGAACTGCCCATTCCATCGTGTACTGGTACATGTACAGCATTGTCATTATTTCAGCAGATTAAGGCAAATGTTCAGCAGAGTCAGGGATTAATCAAGAAAATACACTTAAAGATTAACCAACCCAGCATCAAAACAATTAATATTACCAACCCAATATCATCATAATCAAGTAAATAATTATTTTTACATGGTAGCTACTTTCTACATTGTTCTATGGTGAAGTACAATTACTAAAAGCATTTTGGGATTATCATTATCCTTGCCTCAACAGAGCACTTTCAGGGATTTCAAAGAGCAGCTATAAAGCACTTACTTGAACTCGACCAGTTAGGTTACCAAGTAGTGATGCAAACCCACTGGGGTGTCAGCATGACCCAGTGGAAACATCAGCCCCTGTCACCTCTTGAGGTCCCAGGTTTGATTCCCAGCCAAGCTGTATACTCATATGATAGAGAAAGCAACTCTCTCTGACAGCCTAGGTGTCGTTCAGGGTCGTGGTTTCCCCCTACTCTACATCACAAATCACCCAACATTGCTTTTTGAGCTAATATGTCAAAGTTCAAACTCTCAACTCAATATTATATTTTAAACCCGATACCTCTCGATCAATAGACCAACGCTCTTCCAGAAAGGTACTCACTTTGTCTCTGCGTCGGTGAACAGTGGTTTATCCTTGACCTGCACGTGGGGAGGATGGAACTTAGCCAGGGGCAGAAGTCTCGGGTAGATACATGCATCGCACAATGCAAACCATCGCTTCTGATGGATATCAAGCTGCTCTGGACTTGTAGCTGCAATCAAGGCAAGGCATAATCAGAAAGGTGCAAGGTTGTTACATCCATAACGTTTCTGAGGAATCGAACTGAATCTTCTTCTGTGTCCACTCTTGTCAGGAGGTTTTGATTTATTTTCCTCAAACAATAATTTTTTTCTTCAATTTTCCTAACATGCTGGCCCCTTTGGTATGCTGCCAATGTATAAAAATGGTCCACGGAAACACTTCTGTTTTGCACACATTGCATTTACTGGCTTGGTGATTTGGTATTTCACTAGGACTAGGTATAAGTCCGTTTCAAGGAACTCTCCACTTGGATGGGGTTTTTGCTTGCAAGCTATCTCAAGATACAAAAAGAATATGAGGCAATGTGATCTTGAACTAATTAAGCAATTTTTTTTTTGAAAGTTGTGAACATCTCTACACCTCCTGTTAGTAAAGTAAGATTTTTTGGTGCAGTTTTCACCACCTACTTTTTGAGTTGCATCAAATGTCTTCTAAAAAAGGTCAGTTTCAGGGTCTGTTGACATTTTGTCGAGGGTGTTCACCTCGCGTAGACTGGTCTGGACAGTTCAAGAGTTCAATTACTCAAATGAAGCTCTGCACTTCAGTTCAAGAGGTCAAAAGCACCTGCGGAGAACTTTGGTGCATAAGTTTGTTTGCTCGGATAATCCTGCGACAGTTTTGGGGACTGCCAGTGGAACGCATCACTTACCATTGCGGACATTAACTTTCTTACTACTTGACTGAGCAGAGTTGCCATCTGATGGGGATTCTTCCCCGGGGTGTCTTGTGTAGGACTGCATGGCTTCATTGGCTGACGACAGGTTAAAGGTGTTGAAAACAGACCGCATTCCCGCTGGAGAGTGAGTGGCAAACCTCTGCAATTCATTCTGAAAGGAAAGGTAACTACCGTATATGTTGTATTTGCTGATAGCAGGGGGCAGTTACCTAAAAGGACAGTATTCTGTGTATAGGTATTAAAGTTGTGTACAGTAAATTCACATAAGTAATAATGTCAGTACTCTAGTGTATAGGGTGTTAAGGTTCGTTCAGTAAATCATCATTGACTTCCCCAAAAGTAATAACTATCAACACTATGCACGGATTCTCCCCAAGCTAGTCATTCACTCACCAAAAGAAACCTGCACGTATTGGCTGGACTTTCTAGGCCAGGTGTATCGACTGCAAGGACACCAACTTGCAGCAGAAGCTGTGTATGCTGAAATTGGAGGTTAAATATATTAAGTATCAATGTGGGAAATTATCACGAACTCTTAAAGAGTTAGAGCTGACCGAAATGAAATGGCCAGGGCCATTGTGCTCACCTCATGTGGAGGAAAGATGGGTAAAGAGCATGGTATTGTGTCATGTAGTGTTAGGTTTGATGTAGGTCCAAGCAATTACAATTTCCCCAAAATGGCCAATTTACAGTACATTCGACCTCTGTGACCTTGAAAAGTAGGTCAAATCAAAGAAGACCCGGGTGACACATTGAATGGTTGTTAGAATTAGATGTACCTATGATATAAAATTGGTGCCAATCGGGCAAGTCATTACTAGGAATAATGGCATTTTGAAGAATTTAGGATTTGGCCCCCTCCCTGGAGGCCAAACGGCAAATCAGATCGCACCAAACTTCGGTACCTGAGATCACCTGACCAAGGGGTACATGTGTACTTAATTTGTGATCAATAGTCATTGCAGTTAAGAAACGTGCCATAGTTACGGCCTGACGGCGAATTTACACCATTTGACCTCTGTGACCTTGACAAGAAGGTCAAATTAAAAACCTATGTGACATATACTGTATGGTGGTTAGATGTACCCATGATATCAAATTGGTGGCAATCGGGCAAGAAGTTAAGGAATAATCACATTTTTAAGGTTTTGGGATTTTGCCCCCTGGTGGTCAAGTGGTGAATCATATTGGACCAAACTTCGGTCCCTGAGATCACCTGACTAAGGGGTAAATGTGTACCAAATTTGGTATCAATAGTCATTGCAGTTTAGAAACGTGCCATCGTTACATCCTAACGGCCAATTTACACCATTTGCCCTCTGTGACCTTGAAAAGGAGGTCAAATCAAAAACCCGGAGGATATATGATGCACCTTTGCTAGAAGTACCTACCATATTTTTTTCAAAATTTCCCGACTACTATTAAGGGAGATATTGCATATTTTCACTTTTAACGTTTGGCCCCCTGGTGGCCAAACTATGAAACAAATCGGACCGAAACTTGGTCTCCAAGGTGTCATTACATAAGGGTACATGTGTACCAAGTTTCAACTCAATAGCTCTAACAGTTACGAAACGTGCCCTGCTAACGGACGACGACGACGACAACGACGACGACGACGACGACGACGGACGACGGACGCCACGGTATGGGATAAGCTCACCTCTGCTAAGAGATGAGCTAAAAATATTGGTATAAGACCATGATTGTTCTTGTATCTGGTTTTCAATAAGCTATGGTAATTTCAGGACAGAAGTATCTGGACTGTTGGTTTTTAATTGCTCAAACCATCATGTTGCCATTAGGAAAGTATCTGTTCGCTGGCAACTCAATCTAAAGCTCAACAAGCTATTATCACCCTTATGAATACTTTCTGCCTAAAAGTGTTTCAAGATGACCAACAAGGACTGAAACTGTTACACAGGAGACCAAGCCTCACCAAATAATGACCACACTGGTCAAGTTAAGGAAGTAGATAGGGCTACAGACAATTTGGAGGGAGAGAGCTTCAGGCCAGAAGGGACCAGCTCACTTTTTGACTGGGAGGGACAGAGTATCAGGCCAGAAGGGACCAACATGCAGTCATAGTTCACTTTTTGAAAGTAACTGGGCAGGCAGAATCACAAGAGAAGATCAGTACCTCATAACAGAAGTTGCACCCCAAAAGAACTTTATGAAACATACCTTTCTCATCTGATCATCTAACTGTTGTTTCTCCGTAGCAGATATCACAGGGATCTGATCAGGCAGTTTCTCCATTATGTCATTTTTTCTCTCTTCTTGTTCGACTTCAACCATCACTACAGCTTTCTGACTTTCATTCAGCCTGGAATGTACACCGGTAATAATATACACTCATTTGACAGGAAGTACGACAATGCTACAAGGGCTGGTTTGAGTGTGGCAATGAAGTAGTTGACTGGCACTACATTCAATGATAAGATATTCAAGACAACAATCCTGCAAATACTGTAAAACCAGAAATATTTGTGGCCATTTTTTTTGTGGTTCCTTGAAATAGGAACTTTGGCATTTTGTCAACTCCGTATAGAAAATTTAACTTAGATTTCCATTTTCTCAGCCATATCATTCTACAATTGCCTGTGAACACAAAAATAAAAGGCATGCAAATATTACTTGGTTAACAGTAGATGAAACTTGACTTACTTCATTGGAGCAGGGACATTATAACTTGGTGTGAGAGTAGTGTCAGCTTCTTCATCATCAAGAATATCAGCACCACCATACGCTTCAAACAGTTCATCCAGAAGTTCATTCAATTCCTTCTCTGAAAAAAAGTGTCACATTCAAGAATTACAATGACTCTTATGACAAAAAGGGAAAAGTTCAGCAAAAACCTGTCAACTGCTTTTGTATGAAACATAGCAGCCTGTTAGCTATTGTCCATATTTTGGTGTATTTTGCTATAAGTTGGATGAGTTAGCTCAGGCAAAGTGCCATTATCACGTGCATCTAAAAAAACATTATACACATTCATCTCCTATTCAATCTCAATTACGAGGACTCAGTCGTGGACTGTGACTTACTTGACACTTTGACAGCACGATCATCTCTCATTTCGTCTTCGTCATCATCCTCTTCTTCTGCCAAGAAGTTGTACTCGGGATCATTCTGCTCATCATCAAGGGTGTCGTTCAGGTCTGGATCTGCAATGCACAAATTCAAAAATAAAAGGTAATTTTTTTATTGTGCAAATCAATTCAGAAGTTTTAGATGATTATATTTCGGTAAATATGACAACCATCAAGAAGACTGATGACTGCGGTAGAAATCTCTAACATGCAGCTGACGTAAAGTAAATGTTTTTACACTGTTCCAGCAGCATGGCCACTTTTTCCCCCTGTCTTTTTATGATGAAGTTACCACAAAAGCGACTGGCTGCCAGTGTGTCAGCAGGAACACCAACATTATCACATCGACTTAAACTCAGATTGCCATAGATTCAAATATTGATTGATGAGACAGTAATTTGACGCTTACCTCCTGTTTTCATCAACCCCGTCAAAAAGAAGCCCCATTCTTTATCATCACACTGAGTGTCATACAGATCTGGTGTGATATCGGGTGCGACGAAGTTGGACTCAATTTCATCCAAAGGGGTGTCCGTCAGTGGCAGCTTTGACCTCGTTCTGGTGGCTATTGTCTCCTCATCTTCCTGAAAAAAACATCAAAGAATTTTGATACTGTAAACTGACAAATCTTTGCCTCTATTTTTGAGATTTGCGTCAAGTGTGGCACTACGTCACAGCAAATGTATTAAACAGTGCCTGCTAAGCACATTAGCTCAAGGTGTTGGACAAGTCACTTGAACAACAAGGGCAACCCAAAGCAAGGCATACGCCCCCAACTGTTTCTTGTGTAAGTGTGCGCAAGGGGGCATTTTGGTGTACTTTAGCTAAAGGTATCGACACAGCGTCAACAGCTCCCATTTCTTCAGACCCGGTACCAACACTGTTAACTATGAAATTGTTCTGCCTCTTTATTTTTGTGATGCTCTCTTTGTCTTTTCACCTACCTCATCCAATTCCACAGAAGGAATGTCATTTAAACGTGTCCTTAGATTGCTGAGCAAATGACTTGGTGGAAGGGGTGGTCCCATTAGCCCCTGGAAACACAGGAAAAAGAAACCGTAAGTGTGTGACAACAAAAGGGGATTGCAGAAAACCATACTAAATGTACCGGTTAAAGTGGCCAATAGAGCAGTAGGCCGACCTCGTTCAAACAATTCTTTTTCTTTTTTTCGTATCATAAAGTGACAGCATGAGTTTAAACACAGAGAATAAAAGATTAGGGCTTTTTGAGGGCAGTCCCCTGCTAGCTGAGAGTGAGAGGGGAGGAGGGAGATGTTGCTGAATCAAAAGAATCTGTGAGCTTCATGTACTGCCATAGTTTCGCTAATTTCAATGGGATGCTGAAACAATTTCGGTTTCATAATCACTGTCAATTACGAAGGAGTTGTGGTAAGAAATGATTAAGGAATTGAACAAAATGTGGGAGGTCTACGTTGGAATACCAAATCCCAAGCCGTAGTTGAGGGTTTTGAGGGAGGACTTTGGTATTTAAAGGATTTAATTTCAATTCAAAATACCATTTAAGTAGTAAAAAATTCATCATAACCCAGGAGCTAAGAGGGTCTTGGTTGAGATCAAGCTCCCAGAAATATCACAGAATTTGACAGAATTTGCAAGAATGTAGCCAACTCTGGGCCTATCCTTACCTGGGGACTAAGCATTAACTGCACGGGTGTTGAGCCCCTTCCTTTGGGAGTGTCATCATCCCTGGCAAAAGCAGGCCATAGCTTAGGGGTCGATGGTGTCGTTGGACAAGGGGAACCGAATTCGCTTGTCTGCGACAAGGAGATGAAGCTCTCTGAATCTTCTCCATCACTGTCGCACTAAAAGTCAAGAAAAGTTTTAGATCAGTTAATCACAGATCTGTGCGGCCTTGGAGTAAAGATATTACACTGGCCAAACAATCCACTAAGGGAAGGGATCTGATGAATAAGTTATTGAACACAATCCAGTACCTTACACTCAGACTTTTAAGAAAACACTTCACACTTCACACTTCACACATACGGAGACCCATATATTAAGGTCCACATGCTCCAGTCGATCAAATTTCAGTCTGATGTCTTCATGATGCAGTACCACAATACATGAGGCAATGCAGGGTGTTATGTAATTGCCACGAATAGTACAAAAAATATCATCACTGAACATCCCGTAGTGATGTGGTTAAATCAAGCTTAATGAAACTGATTTGCTGCACGCTGTGAGACACCAAGGACGTTATGCCTATTTACGACATTTTCAAGTAAGATTCTGATGTTGATGGTCAAAAGGTTTTTCAGTCAGTTTCAAACACTGACATGATATCAAACTGAGCCTCCACATTCAAAGAAAAGTACTCGGTCTACGGAGTGATATTACTGCAGTGGCTAAACACTGCTTTCACAGGATTTGCGGCCAGTAATCATTGCCAATAGCTTCCGTCGAAATCAACCCAATGCCTGAGAAAGTCAGTTTCCAGTTTCGTCACTACAGTGGAAACTATGACTTTTTTGTATTGTTCTCTTAAATCCAAACAGCCAACTTACTACTGGGGGATCCTTCTGAGGGTCATATTCATCATCCTCCTCATCGGAGAAGGACAGCTCCATGATCGTCACTGGTTTCTCTTTCTCTTGCTTCTTGATGGGAGAGATGGGCCAGGGATGCGGCATCTGAAAATTAAAGTTCAAGTAGATTTCAGGAACAGTTCTCTTTCGATATTATGAACTCTGCCAGTGTCAGACACAAGACTGGAAAATCGCATCAAATGCAAGTGAGTCAACCGTCATCTTCCACATTTTGGTCCAAGTGCCCAGGTTTAACCCCTTAACTGTCCATCTACTTTTCAAGAGTGACTGCACAGTGTTCATTTCTTTTAGTTACGTGTACGACAGCTATTTGCTGAAATAAAATTGTAAGAAATTGTTGTTTGTTATTTTAAATTGCTCATACCTATGTAAAAGGACGTTTTCTGATATTTTCTTACACTCATAATTTTTTCTGGAGCCTTTTGGGGTGGTGGAGTGGGATGGGGTGCCATCTATACACAGCTATGGCAACACAAACAATGACTTAGAGTGCTGTGGGAATATCTTTAAGGGAAGCAAACACTGAGAAAGAGGTCTAGGGGTGTCTACGAGTTACCACGTCTAAACCACACAGGAGTTAGTCTACTCCAACATCTCAACACATCTAACAAATTTAAGGGTTTTAACCCTCATTAAAAAATATTTCGCAATTGCGTAATTTAGTTGCACTGAATAGTAAGAGGAACCAATTCTTTCATCGATGATCTCGGCCGCACTCACCTGACCAGTTTCCATGATTTCCTTGACCTTGGACCGCGTCATCTTGGGTTCAAATGATTTGTCCGTTGGGTCCTCCTTCAGTAGTTTACTGCGCACCATGGCGACAACATGTTCATTTGTAATGACGTGCTGGAAACAATAAGGGGGTATCAATATTTCAACATAAATGCCAAAAAAATACCAAAATCAATATACATGTAAGTACTACATTTAGTAACGTTTAATAGCATTTAAAATGTCCTAGAGCAAAGTTCTGGAAACACAGGATTCTATTTATGCACTTTTATACTCAATAGGTGACATGCACATGATGCAGGGTCCGGTTGTTAGAAAGCATGTTCGCTCATAACATCATGCTGCATTGATGTACATGAAACAACATGTCAACATGATGCTATAAGCCAACATGCTTTCTAACAACAGGGCCCTGGAAGTTATGAGGAAGTTTCAATATTTCAACATTACATCCAAACGATTTCTAAATGCCAGTGAAATAGTATTTAAAATGTCCTGGAATAGAGCTTCCAAAAACAATACAATGCACTTTAAATTCCTTATCGAAGGCCATGGGTTCTACAAAACCATATTTTAATCCACAAGCTTTCGAGATGAACACTTCTTTCTACCTTTCTGCTTGGATATATTTTCCCAAACTGCTACATCACAACAATTCATATTACGGACAAGCTGTCTTGTCAGACTGACAATCTGTCCATGAAGAAGTGTCATAGATAGAAGTCCAGATCAAAGAATTGTAGTCAAAAGTCATTCAGCTATACACACTGTGTAAGAAACTAAACTTACATGTAAAATATTTTTGACATTCAAGACAGTCAATTTATTCTTATCAGCTTGAGTATCTAACACAGCCTCCAGGTCAAGATCTGGCTCCACGATATTCAATTCTGTCGAGTCATCACTATCGCAGCTGTCCCACATGTCATCATCATCATCATCATCAACTGCACCCAAAGGTGAAATCGATTTCTTCGAGGTGCTCGGCAAAGACCTTGCAGGACTCCTGGACTTTCTTACTTCCGTACTGCAAAAAATGCATCAAGTCACACTTGAAAATTTTGTAAACATTTTTCTATATGCCAGGCATACAAGATCCAAGAACTTTTATACGAACTACATAACAAATGAGTTAGTATGCGATCACATGTCAGATAGATTACATATTTTCAAAATACATCTTCGTGGGGAACAATTTCTTTGCATAGGTGCTCACCACAAGGTGGCAGTATATGTCAATGCAATCAAATAGGATTTTTTCACACTAAGCCAGTGACAGCAATGAGTACCGGTACTTGGTCGAATGACATTTGAAATGTTGATTAATCAATCTGGTTTGAGCGATGAGGCAAGTAACACAAACTTAATGTGTCTAAAATTTAGAATTAAAAAAACACATTCGACTCACTTATCTTTGTCAGATGTCCGCAGTTTCCCAGGAGTTCTCTTAGTTTTATCCGGAGTCTGTTTCCTATGTTCTGAGTCGTACATCGCTGTCGTCAACGCGCCACTATCTTGGTTGAGCGACGAGAGTTGTTCACTCAACAGTTTAAGGTGCTCCAGCCCTGCATCTGAAGACAGATTCAGTTCATCTTCATGTTTAGACTTGTTTGACTTCCCTGGGGTAGTAGTCTTCCGAGCGGGAGAGCGTAGCTTATAAGGTGAACATTCTCTAGAATTTCTGTTGGGTAACCTCCTCCACATATGTCCCGATCGCTGGGGTGAAATCGACTGACCTGGTGATTTAATTGTTCTACGCAATGGGCTCTTGACGGGGGTAGTGAGCAAAGAAGCCCCTTTTAACGGAGAAGTTTTGATGGGTGAACGAAGGAAATATTTTCTCAAATGAGGAGGGGTTCGCTGTAGACTCGTTCGATGAGGAGACAAGGTGTTCCCAGGGGGAGTGTGTCCACTCTTTTCATTTTTACTGGCACGCTTTTCTCCCTCCTTTGGCGAGATAAGTCTCCTCTTCACCGATGCAACATTGCCGTATTTCAGACTTTTCCTCGCAGAATCATGGGACGTTGACGGTACTGGACCAGATTTCTTCAAATCACTGCTTGTTCCTCTCCTCTCTTGGCTGGAAGAGGTGGCTTGCTTGTCATCATTCCTGCGGTGAGGAGAACCCCAAGGCTTAGCATCTGTAGACGTTTTGGGAACTTTGACGTTCCTACTCACTTCGCCTCCTGTCTTTCTCTTTTCTCCATGCATTTCTGACATCGCACAAATCACATCCACTCAATTCAGAATCTATTCTGTAAAGCGAGAGATTACCATTTATCAGAAATGACCAACTCAATATTTCAAAAAAAGATAACGACATTCCAGTGTAGGCCTACATGAAGGCACATGTCCTACAAATACATGTTTGTCTTGAAGTCTGGACTAAAGTCTTAACTATACTTGCTGAATGAGTTAATGATATTTCAATTCTGAAACTAAAATTTATTAGGCCTGGTGCTGATTGCATGATAAAGTCATGTCTCCGACTCGGGTCAAGAGGTTCGTATGGGCTTGGTTACAGGACATGATATTTGATAACGATAACGTTCCCTTGGTCAAAGCGTACACTGTACAGAGTATGTCAGAAGGCCTAAGCCACCGATCCTTTGCGCCAGGTGAAACATATGAGTCAGCGCCAAATAACTTCGAAAAGGTCCATTCTGATTCATCCCCCCCCCCACGCCAGCCACGCATGCAGTGCATGCACGGCACGGCGGTACGACCTAGTCCGTTTTGTTCCACTTTTGTAAACAATGAATTTCTTCACGAATCTTGTGCGAATTTCATACTGTTATGTCGATTCCTAAAATATGTTTAGGGTCAATCGGCGGAGAATAACATTTTCTTACATCATGTGCAATGAGTGCGTTAATCAGATAGTCGAAACAAGAGAATAAGGGGAATTTAAGGTGTCAAAATCGAAATTGTGATTTTTTGACCGCCATTGATAGGTCTCACAAGCCAGTGTGGAGAATGTATCCAGCTGAACCAACGACGAGTCGGCTCGGGTCTGGGTTGCGCATCTTGACCCTCAAGATTGTGATCCACTCCGTCAACTCGGACTTTGTTACACCAACGGAGGTAACGGACCGATTAACTCTGATGGTTCAGAATGGGGTTGTGAGGCATGTTCTGGAATCCTTCTGAAGTCAATCCTTTGTTCATTAAACTACCGAACCTATACATTTTTAGATTTGTGGTGACCCAGGGGAAACGTTTATAACACTTTTGATGGATTTTATAGCTGCCACTAAGGTGGCGCCACCTTTTGTACCACACGAGTCCTAGAAAAGAAATGGTGTGAAATTGGTCCAAAATAGGCCTGATGTATGTGATGTGTGTCAAGTTCGCCTTGTCATCATAGATTGGTGAAATGATATTCATTTCTTCGTAAAGCCACAACCGTGTGATCATAGCCAGGGGAACACTATTCTTAAATCAAATAAAATAACATATAGGTGTCGCGGCTTTTCATTTATCAAATTTGACTTGAAGTGAAATGATAGGAATTGACTTAATGACTAGGCCTATCGCGCAACTATCGCCAGACTCGCACGGCAGATTGAATGTATGCATATTGTGCGGGCGAGGTATTCGCTATAACTGCCACACCTGACGCATTTTAGAGCAATTTGGCACTATCAGGTCTATTATGGACCAATTTCACACCATTTCTAGGACCCATGTGGTACTAAAGGTGGCGCCACCTAGTGGCAACTATCAAATTAAATCCATCGAAAGTGCTCATCAGAACGTCTCCAATCAAAAAATGTATGGGTTGTACGTAGTGGTTATGAACAAAGGATTGACCTCAGAAGGATTCCAGAACACGCCTCACATCCCCATCTTGACCCTTAATTACTATATTGACATTGCTAAGCTTTACAGACAACGCGCGCATAGGCGGAGGTAACGGAAGCAATACCGCTGGGAGTTCAGTATAATGTGCGCATCCCAGACCCGGGCCTACTCGTTCGTTCTGCTGGAGACACTGGCTTGTGAGACCTATGGTACCGTATGACCGCCAAATTCGGGTAGTGAACCAGTCCTAAGCTCACAGAAGATGGCCTCGAAAAATCGCCAAAGCATCCTCTGTACATGGAAAATAAGATCATGGCGTTAAATTAAAAAGTTTTTTGAACACGATAAACCCATGCATATCTATGGAAACGGCCGGCGCCTGGAGAACTAGTTTAGGGGTACAAAGTGGCGACCGTGTGGCCCACTGGCTATTGAAACCATAGTGTCATAATATGTAAAGTCAAGAACTTTGTGAGCCCCCCTTTAGGTCGGGGGAGCTCCCCCGAACCCCCCTACGAGCATATGTTAAGTGCAAGCTCTAACAACTACAGCTGTTACAATGGGGGGACACCCCCCAAACCCCCCTCCGTCGACATAGGTTTTTACCAGTGCGTTGGGGGGAAGCTCCCCCCAACCCCCCCCCGGTGGACAGTCAACTAGCCCTTCTGTGTCATACTGCTGGAGGGGGGGTGCGATGGGACCATCCATATAGTTCCTTCCGACACATTTTTGTTTTGGTAATGTAATACATTGTGATTGACCTTATTCACGGGAATCGGGCGTTTCCAGTGATATACGACACAAATGGGTTGTCCTCATGCATTCACTTTCGAAACGCATTTTAAAATAGATGTTACGTCCTGTTAATGGGGCACGTCATCATCGCGTACATTTGGGAAAAACTCCCTAACGAGACCGGAGCAGACGGCTGAAAGTAGTTTAATTATTGGCCGCTAGGGTACAGAATGTACGTCGCTCACCCGAATTTTTCACGCAACTATAGCTAAATAGAGCTAGTTCTAGTTTGTCATTCAATTTGATACTTCAGATTTGGGCAGTAGACCAATATAACTTAGTCGTCAGTGTGGTTTTAAGCTGGAAAAACGTATTTGTTTTTCTTAAAGTGCCTTTTTTGGACGGGTGTGCGCGATTGTTTTGTTTTTATGTCACGTGACCTCGATCATGTCGACACAAAATTGAAATAAACCACCCTTTTCTGTCATTATTTAGGACGGATATTTCTCTGATAAAAATATTAATATAATTGGCCAATTTCTTAGGCATATGATGTAGCGAATTCCCATGAAGATTTAAATTAATTTAAATTAATTTCAAGCAATGGGATAGCAACCACCACCGGAAGATCGCGGAGAAATCGGTAAACTCAACGGAGTTAATTCAGAAAAATACCAAAAAAAATTGTTTGTAGGATATACAATCAATAGTTACTCTCTTTATTTCTCATCATTCTTTTACATTATCTACTCCCGCACACACGTGTATCTTAAGAGCCCCTCCTAAAGGGGGGCTTATTATTGATCACCAAACAGCGCCACTGTTTAACGTCGTCGTTGAAAATAAACTAGATAAGTCTAGTTTTTCAGTCCGGGCAGTTCCGACCGAAATTGTCTTCAGCAGTGGTCTTTTCGTGATGTCTGCTGTAGCTTGTGACATTGTCTTAAATGAAAAACCCACCTGGACTGCAAATTGGTGAGTGTCAGAAAAGATGAAAGAATGCTCACATTATGTTATGCTGGGAACTGCCATGGAATTCAACACAGAAGATGGCTTTTAGACTTGGTTGTTTGAGGATCACTTTGGTGGATATACATAGGGCCTTGAAATAGTGATTGTTTATCATCAGCATCATGCAATAACAACTTGGCCATTCAATCACAGTTGGTGGACTTAAACATCTTTAACTATTTGCATGAGCTGCGGTGAAATGATGTTGTCTTCAAAGCTTGGTTGTGATTATGTTTTGCTTGATATCCAACTGCGGGAGTTTATAGGAAGGGGGGGGTAGTGATTAGTTTCATCAAAATCTATACCATGACCAGTCCAGCTACAATCAAAAGCTTTTATAGGAGTTGAATTGCAAAGCTGCCAGAAGGTAAAGATGTAGGCCTATACCCTTCATCTCGAGATAACTCAGGAATGCAACATAGAAGGGCGCAGCACAATTCAGCTTTGGTTGCGGATAGGCTTCAGGAATGGAAACTAACACTGAATGAACAGGCATTGCATTTTTATTGGTAGGCCCATAACATACTTCAAATTGCATTATTCTATGTCCATACTGTATAAAACACATCCACTTAGGAGAAGAGTCTCGAGATAATGATGTTCAGCACGAGTAATGAGTCCCTGTGAATTAGAAAGTGTACAAACCTGTTCTACAAATGCCTTCTGGCTATACTTTCACAAGAAATCAGTAATAATCACAAATGCTGGCCCAACATTATCATGATACACTTTTTCAATGATAAAAGATCAAGTATCATTTGGAATTAATTTCTAAAATGTTACTTATAACCAGAAATCAAATAATAAATATTCAGTAAAAATAGCATCTTTGCAGAAGAACTTGAGCTCCTGAGTGTAACTTCTGTAACAGCACCGACAGGTATCAAAAACTAAAATTCAATATTTTCTCTTAAAAGAGAAGGAAATAAACATTGTATTGCTGATTACATCCAAAGGGCGCTCAGTCTATAGCTGATCTTATACATTACATGCATATATTTTTTTCCTGGATTCGCTGACAGATGTCAGGTTCTCTCTTGAGCATGCTTCCGTTATCAGTTGAGTTAAAATTCATTGGATGAAGCCTCCAACTTTCATGTGACCAATCTCATAATCTGGCTTTTGCCTTGTTTAAAAACCTTCCTATTTTGAAATGCGAGATATCATAACTTGGTTGACATCCAGTCGCCATCTCAGCCAAAACTTTTCCAACAGCTGGGCCAAGCTTGAAACCATGACCTGAAAAGAGAAAGCTTGGTTTCCTAGAAGTCATCTGGATGATCCACCATGTCTGAAGACTATATGTGCGGTATCAAAGACAGAATTATAAAGATATTTGGGAGATTGGTCGATGTGAATGAGGAGCTGGAGACCAGACACCAGCTCTTACGCTTCAGACCTGGTCCCTAATGAAGACTGGAGAGTAAAACAGGTCACAGCACACAACCCAACCCTGTAACCACAAAGCTCTGGGGCTCGCAGTTGGCAGAACTCACTTGGACAGCAAACATGGTAACCGAATGTGGGCTATCATCTCAAAAACTATGAAGGCAGAAGAAGAATCTCAGCTGATTCAAATCAACGCACTTTCTAGAGGTACGGGACAGGTATCCCTAGGTCAGAATGCTAAAGTTATGGGAGTTATTTTGCGCATGCAGGTACAGGTATTCAAAAATATAAGTTGCAAGTTATAGTTCCATATATACTGATAGCACTAAACGGTACGGAAGAAATGCCGTACGAATAAGCCAGAGATACGCAAAAGGACTCCCGTACCTCTAGCAAGCGTCTAAAATCAATGCTCAATTTCAGAAAATAATTCATTTTAAGTTCTGAAATTCAAATGTCAATTTTTAACACAGCTGATCAAGGATGTCTGCACTCTTAATTTTCCCAGCCAAGGATCCGTGCAGATAGAATGATATATTGCTGGATGGTCATCAATTAAACTGGGGAAAGGAGTCCCTTTTCGGGAATTCGCACAACCCTTTACCTGAGAAGCCTGTGGCAATGAAGATGTTCTTGTGCTTTGGGTGAGCATCCAAGACATAATCTCTGTCTGGAGATTCCTGCAAAATAAAGAATTTTAGATAAAGGATTTTCTTTCTTGATTTATCAAATATTAAGTAGGAATATATGCATAGGTAAAATAATTTGGAGGCTCTGTGGCAGGAATTAAGGATCCTTATAAGTGCTATCAAGAAGTCTTTATTTATTCTTGGTGTAAAAGAATTGTAAAAGGCTTTGATAGCATCAATGTGTCAGTGGTGTCACTGGGAAAGAAATATTTCAAATGGACTTTTTCAGTCTAAAATTGTGCTCACCGTATACATGCAGTATTCAGTGATGGATGGCTTGTCCTCCAGTCCTGGCATATATCTTCTGATGTAAGTTGCCACATCATTTATAAATGCAGCATCCGAGGCTAGATTACGACTGTCTGGATCGCAGTAATCTGGAGAATTTCTTCGGTAGTCATGGAATGATGCCTGAAGTGAAAGTAACACACAATTCGATAGTGTCAGTACTCGAGATAAGCCCTGTTAGTCTTGAAAAAAATATCTTCAAAGCTGGAAATAGCATTGACTACAATAGCCTGGTTAGACTACCAAGGCAGCCAATCATCCAGATTTCACTTCCTCCATGTTAGGAGAACGAGGCTGATTCCACTGCATCTGGAGTGTACATATTTTTATGCAATTGTGCATTTGGGGGCAGAGTATTGGCATCAATGAAGGAAGAGCAAACAAGTTTGGAACGGTTGGTAGTGCCGAAACATACCTTACAATAACCCGGGTATTCTAAAGATGGTATCAGATAGAAGAAGCCACGGCCATCCTCAATCCTACAAGAAATGCTCGGATAACCATCTTTCGCCAAATGCTGTTGAGGATCCTTCGATTTCCAGTACATCACAGTTGCTCTTTGAGGCTGAAAGAATATGCTAAAATTGATCTTACGATTCTGTTACCAAAAACTTGAAGCTAAGAAGCTTAAAGCTAACAAGAACCAAGAACATGAAGTTGTAATCAGATATCGCCTTAAATTGTCAGAAACTGTTGGTAATAATATGAGACCCATGGACCTGGCACTCGGCTGACACATTTGACAAAACCGGGGATAATGATATCTGCAAATATTTCCTGACTTACAGTACACTAAGGAATTACGAACCTACAGGGCTACTCACCACAACAGGTAATACAATTCCCAATGTGTTGATTATTTTTTCTGTCCATGCACCTGCTGCTAGTACCACAGATTTTGCCTTAAAATTGCCATTGGATGTCTGGACTGTTGTGACATCATCACCAGGAATAACCTCTGTTACTTTTGTTCCATCTCGAATCTCACAACCGAACCTTTTTGCCAGGTTCTACAAAAAAAGATTAAGGAAAAAATATATGTAGCTGATCCTATATTTATGATTGTTTTAAACCATATTATGTGTAAGATGAATATCTGAAGGGCCTCCTGCACGGGATCCCCATAATTGCCATAAGTGCCAGCCAGGCATTATCTCGAGACACTACTCAGAATAATTACCACTGGATCACCACTGGCTACCTGGAACACCACTGGGAGCTACTGCAATGCCTTTGTTTACACCTGGATAACTAGATAATGCCTCTGTTTACACCTGGATAACTAGATAACACAGGGACTTCTTTTGACACTGCTGGGACACCAGTGGATTCACTCGATTCCCACTGGCTGCGACTGGGACACTACTAGTTACAAATAAAACATCACAGGCTACCAAAGAAATATCACTACTAGTTACAGTTGAAACACCACAATATTTTATACAGTGGAACCTCCCTTAGCAGAACCTCTCCTTTAAGGTTACAGGAAAATTCGTCCCCGGATAATTCGTCACCGGAAAACTGTCCCTGCAAATTCTAATTTTCCGGGGATGAGTTTTCCGGGGACGAATTTTCCTAGAGCCCTCTATTAATGACAACCTCTCTACTAAGGACTCTAGGTTTGGTCCCAAATTGGTTGTTTCCATTCAATTTTACCTCTCTAAACAGGACACCTCTTTATTAAAGACAGCACATGTCAGTCCCGAGGGTGTCCTTAATAGAGAAGTTCTACTGTACTACTACAGTATATGAAACCCTTCTGTAGTACATGACCACAGGAAACTGGAAACACCACTGGGTCGCAGTTGTGATACATATATGTGACCCGCTCCACCAAAACTAGGCGCTTGTCGCATCTGAACTTGACAGGTTGATACGGACTTGTTGTTCATTTCCCTATTGTAGACCTTTTGTGAAATGTGACCAAATCAGTTTGTAATAGATTTCACAAAAGGTCTACAATAGGGAAATGAACAACAAGTCCGTATCAACCTGTCGAGTTCAGATGCGACAAGCGCCTAGATTTGGTAGAGCGAGTCACATATATTGATTTTCAAAAGAACCATCTCTTACCTGAACAACATTTACACATTTCTCAGCAACCAGTACACCAGCCGCTTTATCAAGGACAGCCCTATAACTGCTTGGGTAGTTCAGAGTCGGATATCTTTCTTTAATTTGATCATTGCTGAGCTCATCGTGAGGGATGTTGAACCTCTGTAGCGTCGCTCGCATATTCTTTAACTCTTCACCACTAGGAGAACTCGTCCCATCCAGTCCGATGACAAGGAACCCAGTGTCACTGGAACAGAGTGAGACCCAGGAGAACCAATTTGTGTATAATATGCATAATCTTTGCTCAGAATGCTGGGGTGGTGGGTGGTGGGGGAGGGGGGGGGGGGGCACAGCAAGTATACAGAATGTTTCAATATAAGTTGGTGGCATATTCCACTTCATCTGCAAAAAGAAAAGTTGAATACATGTATGAAGAATAAGGAAACAATATATGTACCTGTGCTTTCTGGACTGAAATGGTAGACCCTTTTCGGCTTTTATTGCTTAAATACATCCGATTGCACTTTTGTTCCCTTTCTTTGTAAAGGGGGTTATGCAGATGCACTCAGCAGGGGCCATGATCAGTTTTTCAACATCATTTAATTTCGCTTCTTCAATTTTCATCAAGTGTTGCACATTTCATACAAGTGACTGCAAATGAGATGCAATTCTAAAGTGACTGCCAATGAGTTGCATTTCATAGAAGTGACTGCCAATGAGCTGCATTTCATAGAAGTGACTGCAAATGAGATGCAATTCTAAAGTGACTGCTAATGAGTTGCATTTCATAGAAGTGACTGCCAATGAGTTGCATTTCATAGAAGTGACTGCCAATCAGTTGCATTTCATAGAAGTGACTGCCAATGAGTTGAATTTCATAGAAGTGACTGCTAATGAGCTGCATTTCATAGAAGTGACTGCCAATGAGTTGCATTTCATAGAAGTGACTGCCAATCAGTGCATTTCATAGAAGTTACTGCCAATGAGTTGAATTTCATAGAAGTGACTGCTAATGAGCTGCATTTCATAGATGTGACTGCCAATGAGTTGCATTTCATAGAAGTGACTGGTACTAATAACTTGCATTTCATAGAAGTGACTGCCAATGAGTTACATTTCATGAAAGTGACTGCCAATGAGTTGCATTTCATAGAAGTGACTGCAGATCAGCTGCATTTTATAGAAGTGTCTGCCAATGAGTTGCATTTCATAGATGTGACTGCCAATGAGTTGCATTTCACAGAAGTGACTGGTACTAATAACTTGCATTTCATAGAAGTGACTGCCAATGAGTAGCATTTCATAGAAGTGACAGCAAATGACTGATGCATTTCATAGAAGTGACTGCTAATAACAGTTGCACTTCATAGAGGTGATTGCTAATGACAGTTTATAAATACTTACTACTGTAACTTCTCTCCACTCTCCTTTTCAAATTCTTTCCACATTTCATAAGAGCCAGCCACCATGTCACCATAATAGTGCTTGCTATATGCTTTGCGTATAATTCTTGATTGCCCACTGGAACCCCCTCGTGAGTGAGGCAAGAAAAACTGAAATGAAAAACAATGTTGACAATAGGATAAGTAGGCCCCTATTTCAGAGGTGGAAACATTCCCAAAATCTGCCAGTGGTTTGAAATTGGATTTGTGGCAATTACCAGTGGAAATAAACTGACAATCCAGTGGTTACAAGAGGAACACATTAATATCCAATGGAAGTAATTGAGATTGGTAATGTGCTCAATATTAACTAGTTCATCCAATGGAGCTCACTGGTACCAGCAGCCCCAGGAGATTTCCCCCAGTGGTCTTCCTGGGACCAGGCTTTTTTACTCCGATGTTTTTGAAATATCGAGATGCGGAGTACAGTATATTGAAAACAACTTGTACCAGGATGACCAGTGCTATATGCAGCATTTTGATTCAGGCCTTACCTTTGAGCACTAGACAGCGGCCTACAGTTGTTTACTTATATAATATCAAGAAGCTTTTCTAATTTTACAAATTGACTGAAAAATAACGCTTTTACTACAATTGAATACCTCCTGTTTGTTTTTTACTGTTCTCCAACAATGCCAAACATTTTTATTGCAATTTACAATTTTTGCTAAATTTTAACTTCAACTTGGTTCCTCCAACAATCCAGAATCCCCTGGTTTTAAATACTAACCTGCTCAAGTAACAGAGTCTTCTTTCCCTCCTTAGCAAGATGATAGGCCGTACAACTGCCCATGATGCCAGCGCCAACAACCACGCAGTCGTAGAGTGCCATCCCGATCGTCTGTCGATCACTTTGAAATTCCCGCTCAAAACTTTCCCGCTCGTTCAGATGGCGCACACACGCGTGGCTGGAGTAACACAAACTCCCGACACGGACTTATTCGACGATAATCCACCCGATAACCTCGATCAAATTAGCCTTACCCGGGCACGATTGCCGCTCCAAAATTAGTTGGACATCGAAGTAGTGTTCTTGGATTAGTCCTGAATGTCTAGAAATAACAAAATTGTCTAAACGTGACCCGGAAGAGAAAAAATTTCCTAACGTGCCATCGATCCCCAATCTCGTCCCCAGTAACCCCTATAATATCAGAATGGAACTACAAGTTGCTTATTACTCTCGAACTATATCACAAGCCCACAAAGGGTACTGAATACTAATTACGTACATGTATTGTTACTATAATTTTAATTATAGGCCCATGCAATGTACGCCACCTAGATGAGATGTACAGTGCATCCCCGCCAACCCACGAGGCACGCGCCAGTGGTTTTCATTTGTCCGCTTCTCGATATTTCAAACTACATGTATATATCAAAAGTATGAATCTTGTCCTCGATTACAAGAGTCATTCACATGCTCCTCCCCTCGTACACGTTATACTGAGTGCCGAGTGTTGCATTGAAAGTTCAGGAAATGGAATGAAATTTATCAGTCAAAACACAAGATTGTGTGTCTGGCACTTAAAATCTATACAATGTAGATTTGATAACAACAAAAATGAGGGCAAAGACAACAGTGACGCCTTGTAGTAGGGTACATTGAGGTATAAGGTTCGAGTTTTATCAGCTTTATTAGTCTGTCCACATGTTATATATACAACGAGTTACAAGGATAAAGGGTTGACAGAACAGGATAATAAATGCATAGTATAATTAAGTAGGAGGAGCTGCAAGTGACGCAAAAGGCAATGAATATACATGTAAATAGCTTGGCGGTGACATGCCATAAAAAGAGTTGCTATCGGAGGCAATAAAGTTAAACTTTATACTTCATACAAGTACAAAACACGTACGAATGAATGAGCGTAAACGCTCTCTGTTTTATAACTGAATAAAACTTAAAGATGTGCCGGAACAAGACAAAACTTGCCGGACCAAACACACAACGAACGAGTGTATCTCGATGGAAAGTGAGAAATCCCCAAACAATAAGTCTGCCCATCCATAAAAAGGAATTTAAAATATCTGTATAAATATTTCACCACTAACTGGCTTGAAAAAGCTTTTGGTGACTATCAGAAAAAAGATAACAACATCTCGACTCTCATCATCCTATCACCAGTTGTTTTCAATATACATGTACTCCGCCTCTCGATGGCATATTATAGGGGTAAAAAAAGCCTGATCTCAGGATGGTCTCCCATGCGTTCGAGACCCACATAAAGCCTTGGGGGCCAAGATGCGGCCACTGGATTGTAGGCGCGGATCATTTTACCGGGTAGTGAAAAAACCCGGTCATGGCCGAGTAGCTATAGCATAGTGTCGGCGTTCGAATATACTCTATATGCGTATCTACATGTATATAGAAGAAAGCGACATGTTACAAGTGACCTTTGACCGATCCGGATCGGTCTAGATTGGTCTGCCGTGTAAACTCGCACGACAGTGATCTGGTCTGGTCTAGACCTGCATGGTCCGGTTCGATGTACATAATACGTCATGTCATTCATGACGTCATGAGCGATGTGATCTGATCGTCTGGTCTGGTTCGCTCCTTTATCATAAGAAAATAAAGAGAGGGAAAGAGTGGCACGCAGTCGATCTTTCGTTTATCCGGTCATTAGGTCATCATATCAACCGGATCAGACAATCTAGGCTTTGGCCAATGTCATATCATACATTATTGAATAGGCCTATAAATATGCGTGCCTTTACCACGCCTTGTTATTATCTACTCCGTGTGCGAACCAGAAACTGTTTTTTCACGGTTTTTGACACGAGTTTTCCCGGGAGTTTTCTAGGACCTTGTACTTGTATCACATATTGCTGATTCTTTTCTACAAACTTGCTTTTTTTCTAAATAATTGACCATGGCTCTGTATGATTGTATAGTTGTTGGTGCAGGTGTTATAGGAAGCTCCACTGCCTACCATCTTGCTAAACAGGGGAAACGGACACTTCTCCTGGAACAGGTAGGTTAACTGCTCAAAATCAGGCCTTGGCCTTCGCTTCTTTTTACCACATCGCGTGCATGATCTAATGTTGATTGCACTTCAGCAAGTTATTTTCCGAGACGCAGCAGTATAGCAGACGCTAAGCTATGCTAATAGGCGTCGCCGCGTTCGTTAATATTGAATTTGAGAATTTCAAATTGTGTATGTACGTACTGAATTCAAATTTGATTAAGGCCATTGTGAAGACAGATATACAACACTAAAGTTTCAGAAAATTTGTATACATTTTATTGTCCTGGACTACCAGTAATTGCGAACGGCGGCGTACCCCTTTAAAATATCGCACACTTAATATTTATTGAAATTATCAAATAAGCTATTTAGTCGAGCTGATTATGCATATCAATTTATTGTGATATATTGTCAGGAAAATAAATAAATCAGCTAGACTTCCAAAGGCAGCTTTACTTGATTTTTAACTGGATGTTATGTGACTTGGCTCACCGGAAACTCAATTATACACAGCATGGTTTGGGAAAACATCGCTGTCCAGTTGTCAGTAGCCCAAAAGAAATATGCTCCGATCCGCTGTAACTTTTGTTCTAGCGAATGAAACGCCTCCTTTCGAGGTCACTTCCCACCCTTTTGTTGTGGGGGGGGGGGGGGGCAGGCCGGTCTTATAATAGTTCACCTGCTGCTGCATCCCGAGCTTCAGGTCACCAGTAGGCTATACATTGTGTGCGGGAAGAGGAGCATGCAACTGACTCTGGTATTCGAGGATGCATCTGCAACGGGTTGCCTATATGACGATACGAGGTCTGCCTTTGTTTCTTCCAGTTTTTTCTTCCGACCACCCGTGGCAGTTCCGGCGGTCAGTCTCGGATCATCAGGAAATCCTATAATCAGCCTCACTATAAACAAATGTTGGTCGACGCCTATGACATGTGGAAAACAATTGAAGATGAAAGTGGAGAAGAACTTTATGTGTAGGTTTTGTCTTTACGGACATTCTTGGTGCCGGACATGTAACAGTGAGGTGTGGGGAAAATTAGCCCCTGCCACAACCTCCCACAGCAGATTATGTCTCATTACACTCCTTACAATCTAAGTGTGATAGTATATAATACTCATTCAAGGCGCCTGTATATCTAACGATCCAAAGGCCTGCTATTGGAGGATGCTCCCTGCCATTGTTTTCTATTTACACGATAAGCTCTTCATTGGTCCTTCAATAAGCTTGTCGAGGAAACACTCTCATTTGAAAGACGGCCTCTCAAATGACGGTCTCTTTCGAACGAGATTCCCGCTATTAGTACATGTACTCAAAAATGTTGATCACGCCGCCCGGGAAGACCCCGCGACAGCCGATCCCTCTGATTTCAGAAATCTCAGCAGTCCCCCAGTGAAAGAACGCTCGGTTAATGATAAACGCGCTCGCCACATTTGTCGTTAGTGGTCTGTACTTCCAACACCTGGTAGAATCAGAGGCTTTTCTGGTAGAATTGAGATTCGAAAAAAGCGTAATTTTTTTCGCCATAGCTTTAAATTGAACGGTGCCATATTAACATCTCATCAGCGTTTTAAACGTTTATTGACGCCATAAAAAATGCGCTCGTTATCGCCCATTGAGGAACTTTTGAGCATACTGAAATATCAGCGCTATTGCCTCCATGCGTTGGCTATTGGAGGATGCTCCCTGCCAGCTGGAAGCTGAGCAATATCAATACATTTAGGATCAAGATGCAGCTTTTGAGAGGCCGTCCCTCAAATGATCGATGAGAGTCTGACCCAGAGCTACCTTTTGCTCACTTTTCTATTATTTCTGGCTTCCCCTGTACATCGGTGGTCGCAGAAAATTGCCCTTTTCTCATGCCCAGCATGTGCGCCGTCAAGCATGTCAAGGTCGAGCCGTTCTGAGATAACTTTGTGTCCAAAAATGCAGTTTTTAGGGAGGTTGTTCCTGTACTCACATTCTTGCTAACTTGTAGTTTTTCCGACATAATCATGCAGCTTTAATTAAACTAGCCCTTTGTCCTAAATCATAGGGAAAGTGGACTACTTAATCTGGGCCGGCCTGACGCTCAGGATGTGGTAGAAAAGCGGGCCAGTCTCGACCTTGTAAAAGAGCCACATGAAGTGTTGTCCAATGACCAGCTCAAGCAGAGGTATCCCACCCTGACCTACCCGGATGACTTTATTGGCACTTTGGAGTATAGTGGCGGAATCTTAAAAGGTGGAAAGTGTGTTGCAGTTATACAAGTAAGTGAGATATATTAGAGAGCCTAGATCGGTCTTTATATGTAAAGACATTGTCACAATCGGCACATAATACCGTGTACGCGTCGGTAGTGATAGTTTAAGACTAGATGCACTGTGGTGGTGGTGATGATGGTGGAGGGGTGGGGGGTGGGGGCACTAATCAATCAGAAGGGGATGGATTTGTATAAAAAATGTATTACAGATATCCATAAGCTAACACTGGGTAAAGCCCAACTAAAACACAGTGTTTGCATTTGCCCAGGTGACAATTGTTTCATGAAGTCTGTGTTACGCTGAAAACCTGGTCAAAGATTGGTCGACAGACATTGGTCCATCTACATTGTGTAGCGGTAAAGGGGCTTATATAGTCAGTCACCGTAAACGTCGCAACTCTGAACTCGAACCCAAAGGCTAACCTACTAGGATATCTATTCACATCATTTATTACTCACGTCACTCAAACTTCTCATCTACAAAGGCTACCAGGAACTGCCTTTAAACCTCCAAACATCAACCTTTATACCTAATTACTCTCACCCCTAATGGGTAAATAGCCCAGCCCAAATATCAGGCTCTGAACCAACTAACTATCGGTATATAAAAAGACAACCAATCAGCACATAGCTGTATCCTTGTCTCTCAACACAGTGGATGGGGAAATTAGTTCGAAGTCTATTTTAACCAGTGCCTTACAAGTTAGTAAGGATCTAGACAACAAAGGAAAACAGTCTTGGTTTTCTTGTATAAAATTTATTTGTGGTTGTCTGAATCTGGATGCAAACAATGCTGAAAGTGTTTCAACCTCCAGTCTTGTTCATAAATTAGGTGAAGAATTTTACAGAAAGTGGAAGCTAGAAATTTGGGATGATTCTCGGAATCCAAATGCTAAAAACAAATTACGCACTTATAGGTCCTTCAAAACGCAACTCTGCTGTGAGAAATATCTGACTTCAATTTCAAGTTTTTCTTTAAGAAGATCCCTTTGTTGTTTCCGCATTAGCTGTCACGATCTAGCCATTGAAAGAGGTAGATACAAAAAACTTAAAGTTGAAGAGAGGGTGTGTTCTTGTGATGGGACTTCAATAGAAGACGAGGTTCACTTTCTAACTGCCTGCCCAAAATATGATGCTTCAAGGAACGATTTTTTCTCAGTTATCAATGAGAACAACATCAACTTTTCAGGTCTCTCACCAGGAAATAAGTTTATCTGGCTTCTTTCAAATGAGGACCCTGGAATTTGTCAGAAGCTATCATCATTTTTACAGAAATGCTTTTCTGATCGCATAAAATAAGGACCTCCTCTCTCCCACCTACTAGTATCTACTCCAGGTTTGACCCCGGTAGTAGACTTTATACTGTTACTTTTGTCATGTATCCTTTGTATGTCTTATGTACTTTCAATCAAAATCATTGTATTTCTATTGTACCATGTGTACCTTTGCCCTCCGGGCCTTTTGATTAATAAACTGTCCATCAGTGGCGCCATCGTCCATCTTGTATCGATCTACGATTATTAGATAGGGCCTAGTAACCAGGTGCTAATCAGGAAGTTCATAAAAGGGTCAAACAGCTTAACAGATAGAGATTATAAAATAATGGAAAGGAGCAATTTTAAGATGAAAGGTGTTCAACTCACACAATTAACGATCCTGGGTGTCTGGGTTTGCTGACAGCAAGAGAGACACACAGAATAATAATTATAGATTTGGTAACCAATTCCAAATATCGTCGCAGGTAATTCGCTTGCTGAATTATACCGGGGCTCGACCAAAGACCAGTCACCATCTTCAACAACATGCTTGTATGCTTTTAAGTTTTGGTTCAACCAATCAATCACCATCGACAGGGTCAGTCGGTCAGGATTGTCTAAAAGGGAGATAGGCAGGGGCCAGAGAAGGTCAGACAAATTCACTGATAAGCTCATTCACTATCTCATAGTTCATGTTCATCAGCACCGTTCATGCTTGTGCATGGAATATATTTATCAAAGTCAAACCAGAGCCCCCCCCCCCCCCCCCACCCCCACCCCAACCCTGCACTTGCACTTCACCAACAGTGCATATTATTCACAAAAACTAGTTGGACTCGCTAGCTTCTGCCCGAGTAATCAAACCATCTCCACTCTCATGGTGTCTTTGTCTTCATATATCCAGAACAGCCTCAAACATCACCATTCTTATTGTGCCATTGTCTTCATATCTGGCCTGGAATGGTGCTTCAACCATCACCACTCTAATTCTACTATTGTCTTCATATCTGGAGTAGTGCCTCGATCATCACCACTCTCATTGTGCCTTTGCCTTCATATATTCAGAATAGCCTCAAACATCACCACTCTCATTGAGTCATTGTCTTCATAACTGGAGTAGTGCCTCAATTATCACCAATCTCATTGTTTCATTGTCTTCATATCTGGAGTAGTGCCTCAACCATCACCACTCTCATTGTGTCATTGTTTTCATATCTGGAGTAGTGCCTCGACCATCACCACTAATTGTGCCATTGTCTTCATATCTGGAGTAGTGCCTCAACCATCACCACTCTCATTGTGTCATTGTCTTCATATCTGGATTAGTGCCTCAACCATCACCAATCTCATTGTGCCATTGTCTTCATATCTTGAGTAGTGCCTCAATCATCACCACTCAGCTCATTGTGCTATTGTCTTCATATCTGGAGTAGTGCCTCAACCATCACCACTCTCATTGTGTCATTGTCTTCATATCTGGAGTAGTGCCTCAACCATCACCAATCTCATTGTGCCATTGTCTTCATATCTTGAGTAGTGCCTCAATCATCACCACTCTCATTGTGCTATTGTCTTCATATCTGGAGTAGTGCCTCAATCATCACCACTCTCATTGTGTCATTGTCTTGTGGAATATTAGTATTGCCTCGACCATCACTACCCTCATTGTGTCATTGTCTTCATATCTGGAGTAGTACCTCAACCATCACCACCCTCATTGTGTCATTGTCTTCATATGTGGAATATTAGTATCGCCTCGACCATTACCACTCTCATTGTGTCATTGTCTTCATATGTGGAATATTAGTATTGCCTCGACCATCACGTCACCCTCATTGTCTTCATATCTGGAGTAGTACCTCAACCATCACCGCCCTCATTGTGTCATTGTCTTCATATGTGGAATATTAGTATTGCCTCAACCATCACCACTCTCATTGCGTCATTGTCTTCATATGTGGAATATAAGTATTGCCTCAACCATCACCACTCTCATTGTGTCATTGTCTTCATATGTGGAATATTAGTATTGCCTCAACCATCACCACTCTCATTGTGTCATTGTCTTCATATGTGGAATATAAGTATTGCCTCAACCATCACCACTCTCATTGTGTCATTGTCTTCATATGTGGAATATTAGTATTGCCTCGACCATAACCACCCTCATTGTCTTCATATCTGGAGTAGTACCTCAACCCTCACTGTGTCATTGTCTTCATATCTGGAGTAGTACCTCAACCATCATCACTCTCATTGTGTCATTGTCTTCATATGTGGAATATTAGTATTGCCTCGACCATCACCACCCTCATTGTGTCATTGTCTTCATATGTGGAATATTAGTATTGCCTCGACCATCACCACCCTCATTGTGTCATTGTCTGCATGTGGAATATTAGTATTGCCTCGACCATCACCACTGTCATTGTGTCATTGTCTTCATATGTGGAATATTAGTATTGCCTCGACCATCACCACCCTCATTGTGTCATTGTCTTCATGTGGAATATTAGTATTGCCTCGACCATCACCACTGTCATTGTGTCATTGTCTTCATATGTGGAATATTAGTATTGCCTCGACCATCACCACTGTCATTGTGTCATTGTCTTCATATGTGGAATATTAGTATTGCCTCGACCATCACCACCCTCATTGTGTCATTGTCTTCATGTGGAATATTAGTATTGCCTCGACCATCACACCACCCTCATTGTCTTCATATCTGGAGTAGTACCTCAACCATCACCACTGTCATTGTGTCATTGTCTTCATATGTGGAATATTAGTATTGCCTCAACCATCACCACTCTCATTGTGTCATTGTCTTCATGTGGAATATTAGTATTGCCTCGACCATCACCACTGTCATTGTGTCATTGTCTTCATATGTGGATTAGTGCTTCGACGATCACCGCTGTCATTGTGTCATTGTCTTCATATGTGGATTAGTGCTTCGACAATCACTACTCTCATTGTGTCATTGTCTTCATATGTGGATTAGTGCTTCGACAATCACTACTCTCATTGTGTCATTGTCTTCATATGTGGATTAGTGTCTTAACTAACATCACTCTCAGCATCTCATTGTCTTCATATCTGGAGTAGTGTTTCAACCATCACCACTCATCGAGTCATTGTATTCATATCTTGAGTAGTGCTGAAGCAATCACAACTCTGCTGGTCTCATTGTGTCCATATCTGGAGTATTAACTATAATTGATTCATGATCTTCATATCTAGAGTATCACGATTACAACTCTCCTTGCATCTAGTTTTTTCAACACTTGTTAACAGGTCCTTCACACAAAGATGCAACGGTGGTCTGTGATAACGCCTTATACTTATAGCAGGATAGCCAACTCCTTTAACACAGTGGTCGTCTCTTGCAGATGAGATAATAGTCATTCTTGATGCTGGTACCATCTGTGGGATAGAAAGTTCATGGCATTGCATTAGAACATTAATATCAATTCTATCTCACTATCAATCACTTCACTAGGTCACGAGATACGCGTAGTAGATCAGCAGTCAGTCTTTAAAGCGTCGAAAGCCTCAGGAACACGTAAAGGGATCACGGGAAGGGTATCATATCACAACATAACCCAAAAAATTAAACTTGGGCGGGCATGTGATCCCGCACGTGATCGATAGCTCGATAGAATTCCAATCAACCTTCAACTTACAGGTAAGTCTCGGTTGATTTATCAATTGTACAGTATTTTGTTTGATGATCCTTTGCAGAACCTTGTCAAGAAATATGGAGGCGAAATCCGTGATGGAACAAAGATGACAGAGCTTCTCCAAGAAAAGGATACCATCAAGGTTTCCACAACAGCAGGTGATTTCCACGCCAGGAAGATTATCATCACTGCTGGACCTTGGGCGGGGAAAGTCTCGGAAGCTCTTGGACTAGATTTACCCATTACTGTAAGTTCCACATCATAACAGCTGGAAAAATCTTGGAAGTTCTAGCTTGGACTTCATTTACCCATTATGGTACAGCAAATGTAGTTTCAGGTGATGCAGGACAGTTGAGCGCAGTTTTTTTTTGTATGGCATTATTTTTCAAGATTATGATACGACAGATATTCCCGAGAGTTTGGTAGAGCAAATTTCGTTTTAAGTCTAAAATAACAAGAGTAGACGCTCTTTAAAATGTTTCGGACATACCAAATTTATTTATATTTTACAGTGTACTTTATATCAGTGACCATTATTTATAAGTATTAACTTAGTATCAATACTTAAAAGTATCAACCCTCAAGTCAGGGAAATTTTTTATGGCCACCCGATCTTAGAGTTGGACAATGGGCTGGGAAATCTTAGAAGCTCGGAGACCTCTTGTCAATAGTTTGTACCTTTTGCAGCCAATGAGTATACCAGTGTATTACTGGAAATCGAAAGATCCAGAACAGCACACAGTCAAGAACGGTTTTCCAGTGATAGTACATCGGTCCAGTGAGGGAATTGCCTACCTTGTACCATCCCTAGAATATCCTGGCCTATGTAAGGTAAATATCTGAGCATCCAATAGTCCATTGGGACTTGGACACATCACTGTACTTAGCCCAGTACCATTATGATTAGTCTTTGTGTGGAGGTGTATTGGCCTCATGGTAGCCGGCTTCTGAACTTTTCTATTTTTCCTTTGACTTTGACAGGGAAGATATTTGCCTTGGAATAAACTGATGGTTTCTGTGTGTTGTATCCGACAGAGAAAAATTGTAAACTATTAATTTTTCGAATGATTCGTCTGTTCGATTCATTGGTTATACAATTCAATCGTTACTGTGCAATTGCAGATTTAATTCAACAAAAAACTTTGTGTATACAAACTGATGCCAAACTCTGTAATATATGTTTTTGCCAGGTATAAGTGCCCGATAGGGGGCCAGTGGGTAGCAACCATTTTCCTCGTTCCAGTGCAGTAATGTTATGCATGAGTCTGCACACTGCAGACTTCACCGTACACTTTCATGAGCTTGCCGTTTGTTTTTGCACTTGCACAATAATATTTTTCCAAATTCCAACAAAAGATGTCCAGGTTTATGCTATACTGCTGTAGATATTTCTTGAACCTTTTTGATTGTAAAAGATTCTGTTTCAGCCTAATTACAAAGGGAGATCAGACAACACTTAATCCTAGGTTCTTGTGTCAAACATTTCTTAAGACGTTTTTTCATTGAACGAACCAGTTAAAAGAGGCATCAACAGCATTAAGGATACTAGACTCCAGAGGGAGTCCATTCATCATTCTTATAATTTTTCCTTAGGGGAGGGATGAGGACATTTCCAACACATCTCGGTGTACATGATTCGAAGAACTGCTCCCACTGAATCTATTAACTTTGAAATGCACTTAAAATGTTTTTCATTTTCAAAGGTTGCAATCAATCAGAATATACCTAAGTATTGTGATCCCGATTCAAGAAACTCGGTCAGTGACCAACATGACCAGTATAGGGAGGTTGTTGTCAATTACATAAGGAAGTATTTACCTGGACTTGAAGACACACCCAGTATCATTGAGTACTGCATGTACACGGTAAGATCCTTGTAACTTCTTCTTTTCTTTGAAATAAACTCAGAAGTTGTTGAAGGCGACTGTACTTTTATCTGCTGTGAAATTAAGTAAATGTACATGATATATGTCCTGGTTGTCTAAAATATGGCAAGGGGTGCAAGGGTAGACCTCACAACTGAGTAGACTTGTGCATACATAGATGCCATTTCAATGTCCATGATTATCTCTAAAAAGATCAACTAACCTTGATGTGAAATAATAACCTATTTATTAATCCCTAGAACATAATGGATGAACATGATGGATGAATTGCAATTTTAACAATTCCACTTAAGGAATTGATACCAAAATTGAGGTATTGGTTGTCTGACGAAAACCGTAAGGTTGGAGCTAAAATGTAGTCCTGAACAGTGGGCGAGTCGAGGATTTGGCCAACTTTTTGGCGCCACCTGAGCACTGCTAGTGAGACAAGCAATACCTATACAGTGAGGTATCTAGTTCTATTCTAAAACATCTCAAATTAAACAACGAATAATGTGTTTTAAAATGCTTTTCAACTGCTTCCATATTTTGCACCAACCCTAGTGGTTTTGGTTGCCTGACCATAAGGTGTGGTTCATTCTAAACACAGGTGTTTTAGAATTCCTGTTTAAGACATCTAACATACACAGGGAAAATCTGGTGATGTCCAGAACACACCTTGCTTGTTGGATTGATATCAAATGGACATCAATTGGTTATCAAATAGATATCAAACTGATGTCTTTTAGATATCCCCCAAATAGCCTGATGCCTATCACTTCATTAGATATTCACTGAGATGTGACAGAATATGGGTGGATACAATGCAGAAACATTTACAAAAACTCTCTTTACTCCGCAGAAATCTAAAGATGTTGATTTCATCCTCGACAGTCATCCTCAAAACAAGAATATCTTGATTGCTACTGGATTCACAGGTAAGGCTCAAGGAGACAAAGTAATAGCCAACTGAACATTTTAGATTATTCTGGATGGAAACTCACATCACACAGAGTAAGAACATCAGCTTTGATAACGTACAAGTATGTTACAATACATGTCTTGAGGAAACAGACAAGCCTAAATGGTCCGGTACTTCTGTGAATTATGTCACCTTTAAATTACTATATGAATAATGTTCATTTTGTTGCAGGTCATGGATTCAAAATTGCCCCCTCAGTTGGAAAGCTGATGGCTGAGATGGCTACAGATAGCAAGCCAAGTTATGATACGACTCCATTCCGCATTTCACGGTTTCATGAAGACAAAGCTGTGAAAAAATAGTTTTAAATAGTTCCTAATATAGCAGTATTCCACCATTCTATATGTGGACAAGCTGTACAGCTGTATTGGCAACCTTGCAGTCAGAAATCAGCTGTGGAATTGAAATTCTAGTCGCTAAATAATGAGAAAGGATTATGGTAACTGTGATTATTTTCAAGGCTCATAAAGTTTTATACATCTGTTGATTTTTCTGTTAATTTGGTACTTTTTATTTTGGTGTATTGCAGAGACCATCTTTTCATATTTTCATAAATGAACAGTGGTTCGAGTGTCAGCAAAATTGATGACTGTCAATTTTATGACGAGTAAAAATGACAATGGTGGACTGTAAACAGGACTCGCTAAAATTTCAACTCTAATCTACAAACACCATGAATAATATTTGCTAATCTGTCTTTACAACAAGTATTCATTCAGTGTGCAAGACATACCTGGAGTGGCGCACCTGTAATTAGCAACTGCAAATCATCTGCGTTTTCAGTTAAAAACACAAAGTGCTAATCTTAGTTCACAACATTTCCTATCATATTTCACCAACAAAATGAATATACATACAATAAAAGTATATATATCATATATGATAAAACAGAAGTTTATTAATTATATACAGTGGAACCCCGGTCGGCGACCACCTCAGTAACGCGACCACCCCGCGAACACGACCAAAATTCTCCGGTCCCGAATGGTTTTCTCTCTAATTCCCATTAACTGGCCCTCGCTAACACGACCACCCCGGTACCCAGACCGCGACCACCAGCTTGGTCGGTCCCAAACTGCAAATTAACCCCGCTAACGCGACCATGAGGCCTAATTGCCGTAATCAACCATGACCGCATCGTATCAATTGGCACCTTCTCGCAAATCCGTGTTGATAATTAGCACCTCGAACACATGGGAATCCATATGAAAATAAATGATGTGTAAGTGAGTTTGATCAAATGTAAACGCAAATAAAATGAAGAATAAACTTTCTTTTCGACTCACGGTTTGTGTTTTCATCATTTAGTATTAAATGATGTCAAGAGGCATGCACACGTAGTTTTTAGGACAAATAAATTATGTTGATTAGTAAGAGTACCGATACTCAAGTGAAGAATGCTCACTACGTCGTAATGTTGATAAAATACGTTATTAAAAAGATGATTTAATCAGTACCAGTTCAAATTGGCTGAAGTTAAAGCAGGAAGACATCAGGAAGAATTCTCAACATCTTCTCACATCACCTCTCTCAATGTTAGCGGGAATATTAGCTTGACATCAAGAAGGGCAGCTGCCGATGGTGTGAATTACATGCTTGTTCTAATTAGCATGCTCAAGTTTTAATGTAATGTTTGGTCTAATTAGCTCTCGTCAGTTTATTTACTCATTTACATAAGTTGCAAATTAAACGCAAAACACTCAAGAAAATGATTTTTTATTCGTAATATACACACAAAATTATCGAATCACCCGGTGGCGTAGTCATTCATGCATGTCAATGTACACAGAGCAGGACGATGTTTTGGCGGGAAAACCTACTTATGATTCTTAAATTCACTAACGCGACCACCCCGGTAACACGACCACTTCGGCTTAGTCCCTTGGGTGGTCGTGTTACCGGGGTTCCACTGTATTATTGTTGATAATGTACAGCATCCTCTGTGCATAACTTTCGATGTTTGCGTCGGCACTTTTTTGACTCGGAATTTCGGGCACAATAGCTGTTGTCATCAATTGCTTACCACTTTCTGATTTGGCTTCGCCATCCTTTCATTTCCAATATGCATCGGTTTCACCATATTTCACAATATATATGAGATTCAAAATCTCTTCCTTCCTATTTTCTGGTCTATAGCATATATTAAACCAGTTACTAGTAATCTGCTATGATTTTAGAATTTATATTCGACTCAATAAATTCCCCACTCACCACACCCTCTGTATTGTATTTCCACTGATAGATGGTGTTTTCTTCATGGTATAAAATGGTGGAACAGTGGACACAATCTTATGCCCTCGAAAGGCCTGAGAAAATAGGGGAAGGTATTTTCCGCGAGGAAGACCAAGCCAACTTCATGAGTTTTGGCTTTGGCCAAAAAACGCAGCAAAATTCATAACTCTCATTTTTAGCTCACCTCTTAGCAGAGGTGAGCTTATCCCATACCGTGGCGTCCGTCGTCCGTCGTCGTCGTCGTCGTCGTCGTCGTCGTCGTCGTCGTCGTCGTCGTCGTCGTCCGTCGTCCGTTAGCAGGGCACGTTTCGTAACTGTTAGAGCTATTGAGTTGAAACTTGGTACACATGTACCCTTATGTAATGACACCTGGGAGACCAAGTTTCGGTCCGATTCGTTTCATGGTTTGGCCACCAGGGGGCCAAACGTTAAAAGTGAAAATATGCAATATCTCCCTCAATAGTAGTCGGGAAATTTTGAAAAAAATATGGTAGGTACTTCTAGCAAAGGTGCATCATATATCCTCCGGGTTTTTGATTTGACCTCCTTTTCAAGGTCACAGAGGTCAAATGGTGTAAATTGGCCGTTAGGATGTAACGATGGCACGTTTCTAAACTGCAATGACTATTGATACCAAATTTGGTACACATTTACCCCTTAGTCAGGTGATCTCAGGGACCGAAGTTTGGTCCAATATGATTCACCACTTGACCACCAGGGGGCAAAATCCAAAAACCTTAAAAATGTGATTATTCCTTAACTTCTTGCCCGATTGCCACCAATTTGATATCATGGGTACATCTAACCACCATACAGTATATGTCACACAGGTTTTTAATTTGACCTTCTTGTCAAGGTCACAGAGGTCAAATGGCGTAAATTCGCCGTCAGGCCGTAACAATGGCACGTTTCTTAACTGCAATGACTATTGATCACAAATTAAGTACACATGTACCCCTTGGTCAGGTGATCTCAGGTACCGAAGTTTGGTGCGATCTGATTTGCCGTTTGGCCTCCAGGGAGGGGGCCAAATCCTAAATTCTTCAAAATGCCATTATTCCTAGTAATGACTTGCCCGATTGGCACCAATTTTATATCATAGGTACATCTAATTCTAACAACCATTCAATGTGTCACCCGGGTCTTCTTTGATTTGACCTACTTTTCAAGGTCACAGAGGTCGAATGTACTGTAAATTGGCCATTTTGGGGAAATTGTAATTGCTTGGACCTACATCAAACCTAACACTACATGACACAAGACCATGCTCTTTATCCATCTTTCCTCCACATGAGGTGAGCACAATGGCCCTGGCCATTTCATTCAAACAGCAATGGTTTAATTACCATCGTGATTTCACTAATCATGAACAGAACAAGCAAAATGAAGAGCATACAAAATGAAGACCATACAAAATAAAGAGACTTATCACCTGAAATGATTTTTGAAGTACTGAAACAGTTGATGCAAGGCTTCCTTTGAAGTTCCTCGCATCCACTTCATCTCAAGTATTATCCCTGGTTTTTCTTTCCTGACAGAAACCCAACATTTAAACAGTGGCATACTTTCCTTCTTCTTCCCTAAAGCACATTTAGCAGACGTCGCTGCATTTTCCAAATCAGCACCATTTCCCTCTTCAATCCATTCATCAGGACACGTTTTCTCTGTTTCATCCACCATAGGAACCAAACTGCCAGTCCTTGCCTCACTTGATACCCCAGAGCCAACACTGTCCTGTTCTGATAACTTTTTGTCTCTATCGATTTCTCCCTCATTTGAATCTTCATTGTCAACTTCAGAAATGTCCATATTGTCTGCAACTCCACTAGGCTCTTCATTACTAGAATCAGAATTCATTTTTTCGGCACATTTACCCAATTCAGAGTCAATTTTAGTTCCACTTTTTCCCTCACTCTTGCTGGTCCCCTCATCAACAACTAGGTGAGCCGATTCTCCACTGTCTAATTTGGCACATTTACCACCCTCGCTTTGTCTCCTTGCTTCTTCTCGTCTTTTACGCCGTGAATGACTCCAGGTATTCTCCCGAGCAGTTGCAGAAACGCTCCAAACTACACTACTAGACATGACAACAGTATGTTCAATCTGAAAGAATAAACAAAATTTTCAACATCGCTGACTGAGGAGGCTGCTGAATACCGTAGTTAATAAGTGGTGGTCATGAAGTATGCGTATAGCAACCTGTTCCTTCAGACTCATCAAGACAAAAGCCAAAGAGAGCAATCCACAAGATAGAAAGTGCTGTTTGTTTTGGGCCACAAACTGATGCACACAAAGTCTTGTCCACATAGTTTATTACCATACAATGTTGGCTGGTCCACCCGACACATATTTAAGTGAAAACAACATGCAAGTGTTTTTTAAACAGTAGTCTTGGTCAATTGTACAAGGGTTGTCAAAGTGGCACAATGGAAACAACAGTGCATGTCACTTTGAGGTCCTGGGTTCGTTTCCTAGTCAGTCCAGGTGAGCCCGATCCACAGTATTTGAATGAAAATACGGAAGAACAGATGACTAATTTAAAAAAAAATATCCCGACGCTGGTTTAAATAAAACTAAATCAGATCAATCTCAGACACATTGTACAACGAAGTAGGGTCTGGGTGTGGCTCACATAAGATGATCCCTCAACATAATACAATGTCAACTCAAAGTCAAAGAACAATGGCCAAAACATGCTCACCTTGAGATCCTCAATTATCTTTTTCACCTCTTGACCTATCCTATCAACAGTACATTCAATTTTACTAGGTTTAACTGTGAACACTAGAGGCTGCTGTGGACGGGGCTTCTTCTGGGTACTGAAGGGACAGGACTGAAAACGAAAACAAGGTAAACTTCACAAGAGGTTCAGAATGCAGACTGCCAACCAAAAAAAATTCAAATAGTTTATCCACTGAAGTTATCAAATTGTCCCAATTTTGGATAATTCTAGTGATTTTTACCAACATCCAAAGTTTACTGCTAAAGCATTTTCCTTTACAAAATCCAGCAGTCAAGAAGTATTACTATTAGATCATGAGATGGATAGGACTTTTTGAAACTTACTGGAAACTTCACTGTCTCATCAAACGACCATGCCAGCCCCCACCTCATGGTTCTCCCTTGACAAAATGTGTAGCTGGCCACATTTTTAATCTGAAACCTCAAATTTGAGAATGCTTAAAATTTGATAAGTTTTGAATGCTGCGACTTGGTGACTGGTTATCCTGGAGAAAGAAGGAAACATTGCTGCTTTATGGTTTCAAATTCTTTTCTTAACAGGAAGTTCATCTTTAGGTCCATTCATTTCAAGGCGAATTTTTTCTTGGATGTAGATGAAGGATATCTTTGCCAACAAAATCAAGAGCAAATAATTGATTTTTAGCCAAACCGGCGGTCATGCTGCAAGCTGATTTTGCATTCTTTCTCAAAATTATCGATACCAAGCAGAGACTAGTAAGTCTAAACCCAATCTGGATTCTAGCATGTCGAGTCAAAATATTTTTTTCTATAATTCCAGCACATTTCTGATTATCCAGAATCTGATTTTTTGTAACCAGTTGTACATGAATTCCAAGGTCTGACCCTGGTCAGTGGTGATACAAAAGTTGATTTCAACTAAATCACCTTGCTTTTGCATCATTGTGAGAGAGTGTCAAATGGGACACTTGCAAGATTATCATAAATTTCTAATTTCTAGACAAGATAACATTGAGATTTTGAACCAATTTTAAATAAAGTCATTTCATCAGGATCGTAAATCATATAGAAGTTGACTACTACATTTGAAGACCTAAGTTGCAAAAATACATGAGAGAATGATCCTGAGAAAACCTCACCTTTTTAGTTTGTAGTTCATTTTTGAGAACACCAGCACTTTTCTTCTTGCCCAACATAGTAGTATACACTCTGAAAATTGACACTTTTACTTGAAAAAATGAATTAAATTTGGCAAAGTTACATTGCAAAATCAATCACAATATCCATACATGCTGAAGGAGAGGGAGCCAAATGTTCACCCGAGATTGAGATAATGGTACTCACCTGATTCGGTTACGTAGCTGTAGACTATCTGTTATCATCTGCTGGACATATGCCACCTCCCCACCTTCTACAATGCTCTCATGCTCACTTGCCGTACTCACAGACTTGGGCTCGGCACGATCTGGTTTCCGTGACGATGTCAAACCATATGCTTCAATATTACTCTCGAAGAACGGTGGATTACACATACAGAAGTCAAAGTTGCAGTTTTCTGTTTCAAGAAGGTTCGACAGTCCCGATCCCTCCTTTACTTCCACAACTGCAAAATTATTATTATAAACCCTGCATTCACTTTTAAAAGATGAGTCGAGTGTAAGAAAGGCTGTGTCACTGTACTTTGAGAAGCCTCATACTAAGAGGTTAACACTGCTGGCTTCTATCAACGCAATAGGGCCAGGGTTCGATCCCGGGGGAACCCTGGATTGTATTTCTGGATGAACCGGCGTGTCTTCCAAGGAAATAAAATTCCTGGCTCTTCACAGTCTTTTGAATGAGACTTAAAACCGAGGTTCCTTGTATTATATCTTGTATCTATGCCAGGGCAAACAAACGACCGCACTAAGTGAGAAATATGAGTAGCTTGCATTGAGTCTACCTCTGGCCAAAGACCCAGTCACAAGGCCAATAAACCCAATTGGCGCCTAACCATAGTGGCATGCAAACACACACTTGACCCGCCTTGAAGGAGGAATATTCCCTGGTGAAGAACCCCCTCAAGTTCAGAGCGAACGCTAAGCTAAAAACTGTGGAACAGGGTTTGAAGAGATCCTGAAGGCAATGCAGACATCCCTCGAAGTAATAATTTAAGTACATCTTTTTTTATAACAAAAGATGAGATTCTGGTCATACTTCAAGCATAGATTCGGGATAGCATGCACCCATTCTGTGTTGAATAGTTGGATAAAAAGTTAGCTGGGATACAAAGTGTCGTCAGCTGTGTAATATTCCGCAGGCCATATCTGCTCTGTGCTGAACAATTTGGTGCAGTTGTGGCTCTGCGTCTGTTGGGAGATTTAAAACAACGAATTGAAATGCCTGTGTTCTGGCTATGAATTCCTTGTTACTTTTCACAGCGATTTTACCTCTGATACTTTCCCCCATTTCATTCTTTTCAACATTCCGTTTTGCATACGTGAGATTCAAGTCATCAACTTCTGTAGTCACCATCTTCCATCCATACATTTTGCTGGCCAACAAGGGATAAACACAGGAAGCCCCGCAACCTATAAAGAATATGAAGCCAAGTCTACGAATGTATTATAACTAATATTTTACTGATTTGATAAAATCAGAAGTTCTATAATTATAAATGTACTCATAGGAAAAACCTTCAAAATTCAATTTTCCTGGAGACAGATGACGATAGACAACCATAGGCTCAATATTGAATGACAGTAGGCTCAATGCAAACATTAGCACATCTGTTCATCAGCCAAAAAGAATGTGTTATGAAATAAAGAGGAATAAAATCACAAACACATACTCATCAATTATTGTTATATTTTCACCTGTGAATGTCTGGAAAATTGTAATAAGACATTGACTAAGAGTAAGATGATTTCGTTTCTCCCGTTCCGGTGAAATAGAAATGCCACCAACTTTTGACCCCCCGCCTCCCCAGTGCCGACATCTGCCCAGAATTGTATTATAAATCATAATTTCTGATACTCATATTCCCAGCTCGAAGTCATGATGTTGGCTTAGGATCATTTCACTTTTTATTTGCTCCTTGATGCCCCCCTCCTTCGTCCCCCCTACAATTACCTCAAAGGTTTGAAAGCTCTGATTTGGGTAACAGGCATAAGTATCCTTTTTATTTGTGGCAGGCATCCTTTTATCTGGGGGACAGCATGTAAAAAGATAGACGACTGCGGCAAGCAATCGTACACCTACCAATATCAATGCCGTGGACATCAGTTTTCTCTCCAATTATATCCTTCAGCCAAAGAATATAATTTAATCTCAGAGGAATGGTAGGTATGAGTCTTTCTAAAGGCATATCGACGTCTATATCAAAGTCGTTTTTCAGCAATGCCCAGCTCAATGCTCGAAGACATTCAGGCGCTTTGAAATCTAGGTGAACCTTTCCTCCAGTATCTTGAGTTGAGTACTTCCTGAATTCCTCATATTTTAGTGCTAGATCTTTGAAATCCGGTTTCCTTGAGCGATATGGATTTTTTGGGTGCATGAACTTATTGAAGGCCATCCCGATCCTTAAATAAAAGAATGTATTATGAACAACAACTTTATCAAATACTTATTCATGTGAGAGAAGATAAATATGGTGTGCCACTGCCAGCAAAAAATCTTGTAAATATTAAAATAATGATACTTTTTTTCCAGGACCAACAATTGAACAATAACACTAACAGTCTAATGGCAATGCCAATGTTGTGTGACTGAACTACCCTTTATAACCGTGAAATGAAATTGTGAATGTTTTTTCCCTAATGCCCCATTACTCTACTGTGTTTGTCATTCTGTCACTGTCACGCCGTGGCCAACTGACCGAAATGAGTTCAGCATGCATTGACATGTGCAAATAAAAAATCAGCTGATCAAAGGGCACTCTGGTTACATTACAAGCCTTTGCATTGGTTAATATCGGCGGTTGTGTGCCATCTATCTATCTAGTTAGGAATAACAGAACCAACTTACAGGCAGATCTGCGTATTGTGTCAATGGTGTAACGGAGTCCAGGATGGAGGAGTTGATCGAAGGCTTGAGCAGTTTGAGTTGAGGGTCAAGTTAAAAAAATTGGCTTTTCGAAGAAGACGAATCACCGTCAAAACATCAAATCAAATGGGCACACGACACTCAGAACAAGTCAGAAGGCCTAAGTTGATTTCGGACAATGCCCGTTACACAGTGATCCTTTGTTCAAGGTGAAACGCATTACTAGTGGTCAGTGCCAAAACAAACTTCTTCGAAATCGTCACGTGTCGTACGTTACATTCTACATGTTCTATCTACACTACAACAGTACACACAATTTATATGCATGCATGTACAAGGCGAAGGCGTGTCGTGATAGTCATAGTGCACGTGCACGTCACTGACACTGTCGCGACGCGAGTGTCAGGCATGTCAGGGGGAGAGGAATCTTTAGATTCTTTACAAATATCTGTACATATATCTTAATATAGACGTCAGCTTTGTGCCTTTATCCTGATGAATATTCACTTCAAACTGAAAATCAAGAATGTATCTGTACGTAATAATAACGTTTGCAAAGAAAAAAAGAATGACTTCTGCTAGCAAGCCGCGCGCACCTGCTTTCTCGCGAGAACGAGCTGCGCGCTGAAAATGCGCATTGGACGTCGGAATTGTGGGTAATCTTTCAACGTGTAGGAATTTCGTCGAAATATTGCCTAAACAGGCAGAAATATTCGCTTTTCAGAGACCTTGTTGGTAAAGTAACAAATTGTAAGTTACAAACTAGATTATGAGCAATGAACGCGTTAATCCAACGCACGGAAAACTGTCAAATCGGGCCCTAATCCCGGTTTCCTTAACAAATCGCCAAATCCAACATGGCCGCCTTAGCCAAGCTGAATTTCAAATGAGGGTGAAAATGTCACAAAATCGTCACGGCTGGGCCAATAAATCGCCCTCCTGGTCCGCTTTTTTTAAACCCCCACAATTTCAACTGTGCCCTCTCTCAATTACGCTTAGATTTCTTTAAATAACGCTGTTCATAAAGCCATGTACTAGGCACGAAGTGACACTTCTGAGTTGGGTTGTGGCTTTGCCTCAATCATGCCTGCTGTAAAATTCTGCCACTGTCAGTCCTCCCTACTAAAATCATGATGTTGAAGACCCTAAACCATTAAATGCCCTATTTTTCATAACTTGGTTTCCTCTTGGTTTGGGCTGGCATTTTGCAGTACTGTCTGCCAGATTGAATAACGGTTGATTGAAATGACGGCGCGGGAAAAATCATTCATAGGCCTTTTAACAGATCAGTTTTGCTGTAGTTTGCACGGGAAGGGGAAACAATTGGTTAGTTCAAGTAAGCTTAGTTCAGTCCTTCTGACCCTAGGTGTCGTATTATGCCTTTTTAAGTATCTATTTAAAAGGCTTATTCATGATCAGTTTGTATTAATCTCGGCTTTTGGAGATCGCAAGAAATCTTCTTGTAATACTTGTAATATCGAGAGAGGGTCTGTCCTATGTGCATTTCTATTGTTTAATCACTTTTTTGGCCTTTAAAAATGCCATCTCATCTCTAAGACTACCAGTGTGAAATGATAATTGTTTCTCAAACAGAAGAACATTTTTATGCAGATTCCAAATTTGTTGAAGTACTGAAGTGGTGTGGTACTTTTTAATAATTAGGAAAATTCCTAATCTTTTTCTTTGAAACTGGCAGCCATTACATTGTAGTCTATTTTGAATTTGATGACGTCCTGAAGCAGATCACCATGCAGATGGGTCAAATTGAATTTCAGTTCACAAGGTGACTTTTAACTGTTTCAAGTTGTCAAACTTCTTTAATTGTCTTTTTCAGAGCAATGGAGTGTCCACGATGACCAGCAAGTGATGTAGTAGTTTTCCTTGAAGTATTATAAAAGTAGCATTCCTGGTGCTGTACTCGACAATTGGATTGTAAACCAGCTTGGGTTTGATAGAAGTTTATTTCGTGTTCACAAGCAGGATACCTCTTAGCATCACAATGGTTCTTTCACAGAGACAGAGAGAGGAGCTGTAAGTTGATTTTTCGGAGTGTTTTGCATGGTGTCTGTTTACCAAAAATACATTCCAGAAATTATGTAAAAGGATAGAGTAACAACCTGGGGGGGTTGCAGACAGCCATTGGACTTTGCACTGGTGTCTTTTAGAGGTGTCCTTAATAGGCAGGTTATGCTATGAGATGATAGTCCAAAAAGTGAGGGTGATGAATTCTTCCATTCGGGGAGTTACTAAAAACAAATCTTTTCAGGTTATGTTTTCAAATATATAAACTCCGTACATTGTAAGTCTGGGTTTCTGATAATATTCATATGCGGGTATGAAATTTCTTTGAATCATAAGGCCTTCTTGTCTTGGCAATGGGAGACAATTTGGCTACATTCGTATTTTACTACCGCAGTGTACATCATAAAAAATTGCTAATGCATAAGGTAAAAATCAACAGGTAAGCTACTACTCTCCAGACTCTATTCTTTTGTGATTTTTCATTAGCGCAAATGGGGACAAACAACTCAATTTAGACTGCAATCAAAATAGCTTGGCTAATGATCTAATGATGCGCAGAGAATATTCATGAGTAAACAAAACCTGTGGTTAAAATCATGGGAACAGCAGACATCTTGACAAATAATTAGCTGAACACATTGTTTGATTTAGTTCATTGTAAGTTCCGTCAACTCCTCACTTGCTTGGGATACTTGACTCCCCACTGGGGCCAAGGGGAAGCCATTGTTTTTGTTTACTCAAGGTGTGTGGACCAACGCAAAAGGCTCCATCGTAATGTCTGCAATTTTTGGAGTAGAGAGACGGTGTGCATCCTGGCGCTATTGTGACTAGAAAAGAATCGGGTCTGAATGGACTTGTCCTCCACGAGGCCATTTGTGAGGGGGTCCCACCCTACCTACCCTACCCACCCACCCTAGCCCTGGACCAGGTACATGTAGGTTGGTACCCTACATGTACATACATGTAGCGTGGAAGAGCCACTCTTCCTTTCTCTAGAATTCAGTAAAGGGTTTTTATCGGGCCACCCTACCTTAATTGCTGGCCACCCTACAATGTACCTTGTGTTGCACACTGGCAAAAATCCTGGAACATCATGGGTACATGGACCTTGCCTTGAGAACACCCTGTGAAGAACACTGGGACATGTCTGTAATATGGAGTTGTCCACTCAGGTCTGAGGGAGGTTCCTCATATCAGTGTCTGGTGGTGCACTTGCATGTCAATTGTCATCAGACAATGTCCAGTGTTTCCCCCGCCTGTGTTCCACATGTCAGAGCAACATGTGAAACGGTCCTGACCTCTAATGTAAACAGAGAAAGCCTGTTTTCAAACATTTCTTAATCTTTGCAATTTGTTTCTTTCTTTCCAGTAACAAGGCTATCGCCGACTATCTGGGTCAGAATGGTTTCTACACTGCTTTGGAAGAGTTCAAGAAGGAGGCGGAAATGGTAAGCATAATTATCTTGACCAATTCATGGTGATCAGTGTTCGGGTCTGTGTTTCATGCACAAGATTATGTTAATCCTCTTACTGTTGCTCAATGTTTGGCCCAGTTCTAATGGCTGTTGCCAAGATGTTGGGTGTTAACCGAATTTGTTGTCTCCGCATGCCTTGTTGATACATGTTGAATCATCTATAATTGATGTTCATATTTGCGCTCAAGTTAAATAAACTTCTCAGGAATTATTTTGTGTTTTGAATATCTTCTTATGGGCTGCATGGTTTGCAGTATTGCATCTATAAAAGAAGGTAGTGCATCTTATGCATGGTACTAAGTCAATTTTGTAAGTTGACTACATCATGTAGTCAGTTAACTGTTGAATGTGCACCACCAATTAAACATCCAACTACAGGCAATAGGGCGAGAACAAAGTTTTAGAAAGATGTAAAGAAAGCCAGTGCATTTGAAGCTACACCTGTATTTTCTTCAGAAAGGTAAATGTGTTTCAATATTGTATCACCTGTCCTGATGTTTCGCTTTCTTATTGTCAAGTGTGTTGGACCAAACAGTGTAACTGATACCCACCATTAGAACAGAAATCTGTTGTTGTTATGTTTGGAATAGAACCTGCTGAAAATCAATTAATAATAAATGAGATTTCTATGTCAAACATGACAAATAGTCAGTGGATAAAAAGAAGAGTTCAAAATACAGTTTACCTGTGAGACACCAGACAAATTACCATATGTGCCGGAATATTGTGATATGAAATACTGGAGTCATTTGAATCAACTATTGAAAGGGGCAACTTCTTGGCGCCAAAATAGTGCTGGCGCCATTATTTCGCGAAAATGACAGGTTTCATGTAAAATCCAAGAGGCGTCATGATGTCAGGTGGGGCACCTTCGAAAACAATGCAGCCCGATGCAACAGAGGTCGGTGTCACGATCATTTTGTTTTGTTTCGAAGTTTCTGGCTCGTTTTGACAGAAATTGATAAACGACTGTGCAGTTCCAATAAAATTATTGACTCTTTCACTTGCTTCTATAGGGATGATACATGTAACAATAATAATAATCATGAGACTTACATTGCGCTAAATCCAACTGGTTTCAGTCGCTCAAAGCGCTTCACATTATTACCCCTGGCTATTGACCTGTACATTCGTGATTCAAGTTCTAATCTTTCGGAGTATCACAGGTCCGACATGTCCGAGCTGCAGCTATACAGCGCTCAGGACTAACATTCAATCATAGTTGGCCATTCCTGCCAGTTGCCCATTTACTCCTGGCTGGAGAGAAGCAAGTAGGGTAAAGTGCCTTGCTCGAGGACACAAAGACGAAAAAGCGGTGACCCTTCCGAGAATCGAACCCACGACCTCCTGATTCTGAGCCCGGTGCTCTAACCACTACGCCACATATCTTCTCCATGTACATGAGAAAGTGTGTGTGAAGTAATGCAACTGGCATACAAGTATCAAAATCGGAAGAGAAACCTTTTAATTATATCCTAGCCAAAAGTATTGATGTCTTGCGTGCGTATCAATTTCTTTTGTGTCCATGTAAATATTTTGACCCATTCTGTTAGCATTACAGTCTGAAGTACTAGCAAGTTGGCATGGAATAATGATGGTGTTTTTAACATTGTCTAGTCTGGTGTACATCAACATGTGGTGAAGTTAGAATTTTTCTCTGTTTTCTATGAATTGCAGCCTGAAGACATAGAGAAGAAATACAGTGGTTTATTAGAGAAGAAATGGACATCAGTGATAAGATTGCAGAAAAAGGTGAGAAAAAACTACGTACTTTCTGCACTTTCATAATGTGAACACTGTATAGACCTACATATATAGACTTGCATCATCTTTCATTACGTAAAAACCATACTATTTTGATTGGGTAATAATTTGTAGTTTACCCTTATACTTCCTTATTGTTGGCACTGTTAGTCTGTAGATAATGTTGCGTAAGCCATTAAACATGTTAAAGCCATTAAACGTACGTGCTATCACAGAAATGGATTTGCTTGACCAAGAAAATTTTAATGCGCCCTGTTAAAGCAATAACATTGTACTCAACTGTTTCTGTTACCAAGGTGATGGACCTGGAGGCCAAACTATCAGAGGCCGAGAAGGAAATCACCTCTGGCGGACCCACACGCAAAGATCGAAATGCTGCCGATTGGATTCCACGTCCACCAGCCAAGTTTGAATTGAAGAGACATAGGAGCCCGATTACTAGAGTTATATTTCACCCACATTATAATTACATGGTATCATGCAGCGAAGACGCTTCAATTATGGTTGGTTTTGTTTCATTGTCATGAGTTTTGATTAAGGAACTAAAAGTGAGCTTTAGGTTTTGGTTGTCTCATCAAACAGTACGAGGATGAAGCTAATTAAATGTAGGCCAAAACCGAGGTTTTTCGAAAACCTGGTCCCTTCTTTTGATTGAATACCCAATGCAGTTCTTATTTTTGGATATCAAGGACCCTGATTTTACTCTATTGATGAAGTTACTGGAAAGGCTGTTTTAAAATGTCAAGTTTCTTTTCTTTCCAGATCTGGGATTATGAATGCGGCGAATATGTCAAGAGTCTGAAAGGTCACACGGATTCGGTTCAAGATATAGCCTTTGATCATACTGGCAAAATACTTGGTAAGAGCCTTCATGTTATAATCAAAGGAGACTTATCATTGATAACATGCTTTTCAATTATTTTGAATAATGCAATCTTTTTTGGCCAGTGTCTATGTCAGATGTAGTTTTAAGATTTTCCACAAATACATTGTACATGAAAAAAATATGTGTGAACTTCTGTGGACTTGCAGGCCTAAAGGGAATCTTAGCCATGGTAGTAATTTTTTAGGTCATTCCACTGTCATCGTTTCACCTCATTATTTTTTTTTCTGGCAGGAAAACGTCATTTCTCTTGGGGCTGTTCACTGCAGGTGAAATTGTCACTGACAGCAGGGTGGTCTGTGGAGATGCATGGTTTGGTTTGGAGTTTAAAACAATGCATTGGATCGATCATTGTCATCAAACTCATTTATCATCATCTTTTGTTCTATTTCAGCCTCTTGTTCAGCAGATTTGACAGTAAAACTATGGGATTTTCAAGATAACGTATGGACTTGTATGAAGACACTCCACGGTAAGCCTGAGTGATAAAAACATTATTGTGGTCAGTGTTCCACTTTGGCTTCATTGCGACTTTTGAGTCGTGAGTTTGGTCTCTTATGATCTCATTACCCTGTGTTTTGAAAACCCTTTTGTCCTGTTTGTCAATTTGTCACCGATGCTATAAAAACAGTGGTTCTCCACTATGCTTTTCGTCCAGGTAATGCATCCAGGCAAATTTAGTTTTTCCACTTGAGGACCTGGACAGATTTATGTTGCTGCCAGCCTGGACTAAATGGAAACGAAGGTAAAATATGGTTATGGCATCTGGCCGAAGAAATTTCGAGCGGAGAATACTAAACTCGGCTGTAGCTGAATAATTTTCCATCTCTTATCTCCTTTCAGGGCATGATCACAATGTATCGAGTGTATGTTTCTTACCTAGCGGAGATTTCTTAGTATCAGCATCTAGGGATAAAACTATAAAGATGTGGGAAGTCAACACTGGGTAAGTTCACTGCTCCCTAGTTTTGATTTTGCAGCAATCCAAAAAGAGCGCAACTTTCTCAAGAGAGTTCTTTCACAAATAGATTACACTTCAACACCTAGTACTACGATATATTCAGCCTGTTGGTTTTATAGCTAGAAGTCAAGTCTTTCTTAGTTCTTCCTTGAAATGACAATTGTGTTGTTAAGCAGCCGTCTAAAGTATTTTCATCTGGATTAGAGTTGCTTTAGGGAATGACAACAACAAGAGATGTTTGCACTTTTGCAGCTGGATAAGTTAGTGAAGGAGTTGGAGATAATGCTAGGGGGACCTTTATTATTTTTACAGCGTTTATCTGTTGTGGGCTGTTCTGAAGTGCAAACTAATAGGTGCACACATCTTCCAAGTTGTTTGTGTGCGCTTGCTGATCAATATTTGTACCGTATGATACACAGAACCTCAACCGCACTGTGGCAGTCTGTGCATAACTGGCCAAGCTTGAAAGTGGAAGATGGCTATCCATTGATGCACTACTTGTCTCTTGTAACTTCTGCAGTCCCTACTGGTAACAAAACAAGTCTTGGTGCAACATGCAACCTGGTTACTTAAACCTTTACTTTATTTTAATTTAATTTTAATTCTAAAACTTTGTCATAAAATTTCAGATTCAATACCCGCACATATACAGGTCATAGAGATTGGGTTCGAATGGTACGGGTTAACCCTGATGGGTCCTTACTGGCTTCCTGTTCGAATGATCAGGTAAGGTTTTGTTTTGAGGCATTAAATTCTCTACTTACTGAGCAGAGTTGGTTTAGGTGGCTTCTTTTAATACAAGCAAGGGACTCCACCTATATTGTGAAAGATTTGGAGTTATTTAGTTTCGAATCAAAATCTGGCTCATACAAATAAGAATCAAGGAGAATGATCACACCCCTTTAAATGTGATTGCTTGTTAATTCCCGCTGGGGTCACTATCATGAAAACAAATTGAAATGCAGGTCGATATTATGTATTTTGACACTGTCAGGTACCGTCCTTTAGTCTTACAAAGAAGTAGAGTCTATTCGTGATGTGCATTGCATTGTGAAAAGATAGTAAATTGTCTGCCTCACCACAGTTGGTTGGTGGTTAAAGACGCTAATGGTTGGTTGATTTCTCTAACACACTTCAGTGTTTGTCACCCGAATGTGATCATAAAGTCGTCTCCAAGTTGTGTTCATATCTTTCTATGCCCTTGCTTTACAGACTGTTCGAGTGTGGGTGACTGCCACTCGTGAGTGCAAGGTGGAATTGCGCGAGCATGAACACGTGGTCGAATGCATTGCCTGGGCTCCGCAATCTGCTCGACAGGCTATCAATGAAGCTGCTGGGAATGAGGTATGTCATCATTGGCATCAGACATTTTGAATTTTTTTAGCTTTTAACTTTAACTTTTAACTTGTTAGTTTGTTGACATATTCGGCTAAGAAAACATTAGCATTGCTGACAAATCTTAGGCATTGAGATCAATGCCAAACCTCTTTGTAAATGTTATCATTAGACGTGTGTAGGCAGTTTAGTTCAAGTTTAATTCTACATGTAGTTTAACTGTGATTGGCAAATTAGCTTATCAAATATCTCAGTTCAGTTAAATCAGATATATTGTTGTTAATTTCAGGATAAGCGAGGGACTTCAAGTGAAGGCCCATTCCTGATCTCTGGTTCAAGAGACAAGACAATTAAAGTCTGGGACGTTGGCGTCCACACATGCTTATTCACATTGGTAAGTAGCCTTCCACCCTTGGGAGGAGAATTGCTCCCAGTAGTCCTTGATGCTGAAAGGTGAAATTTATAGTTGTGTTTGACTACAATATTGTAGTGGCCTCACTGGCCTGTTGCTCCTTTCCTCTTGATTGTTCAACAATAGAAGGTGGTTTAGTGGTTGTAAAGATCTGTGCCTGATAATGGTTTGACTACATCCGCAATTCCAAGCCCGGTCATCTGTGTTGGGTTTGGATTCCTGTCATATCAAGGGTCAACTCGGTTTGTCGGTTCTCCTGTTCTTCTTCCAAATGAAACTGAAAATGTCAAGCGGAATGGTTACAGAGAAAAATATGAGGTGGAAGCCCTTCTTTAATACTAGATGAGAGCTTCAAGTTTGTCTCTATTAAGGACAACCTCTCTATTAACTCTTTACATACGCTAGACCCGCGTGCGTCATAGCGTCAAAGTCCTGAATACACAGCGTCATTATTCTGATATAGTTTCCCGGGAGCGCGTCACTGACGCGGCCGTATTTCAGGTAGTGTTTACATAAGTGATATTATCTCCGTTGCTGTTCATAGTACAGGGCTAAAATTTTGGGGAGTAACTAAGAATTAAATTCCGCATAAACTCATGTAATTTATTTTGAATTCTAACGAAAAGTAACTGAGAACAAGGCCTGCAAACTTGGAGAGAAAAAAATTTCTACAAATCGCCGTAAAATTTTCTACTTTCCATCATCCGGGTCTTCCACTGGCTCAAAGCCAGAGAAATCACTGTCGCTATCGTCCTCATCCGACACAAAATGTTTATAATAAAAATCTAAGTCCCAGTCACTATCATCACTTCCTACCGAAACATTGATATCTGAATCTGCAAAACCTTCAAATTCTGATCCGGAGCTCGAATCAAATAAATCAATGTGGCACGTCAATCAAAAAAAAAGATTAAAGAAACGTTTAAGAATGGCCGACGAGGTCAACTTCCTGGGGAACCCCGCCAATACATCGTTATTATTCATGCCTCATGAATACTAAATTAGAACGGAGTGACCTGAATAGAAAATAGAAGCTTATCTCTTATTGGCCATTCAAATAGGGTCACCATGGAGCCAGCCAATAAGAAATTACGATACATTAAAGTTGGAGTAGCTTGTAGTCGGCTTGCCGGAGTTTCGCACTGTTTGAATGGAGCCGAGTAATGGCGGCTCCTGGGAGAACAGCGTAAGTTTTTTGCGCCGACCAGCGGCGGCTAGCGCATGTAAAGAGTTAAGGACACTAGTTTTGGTCCCAAATTGGTTGTTACCATTCAATTTGACCTCTCTAATCAGGACACCTCTATTAAGAACAGCATTTGTCAGTCCCAGCAGTGTCCTTAATATTCCAGTATATTTCTAAATCTCGCATAATTATTTTCAGATTGGTCATGACAACTGGGTGCGTGGCCTGCTGTTCCACCCCCAGGGTAAATACATCATTAGCGTTTCTGACGACAAGACGCTACGAACATGGGATATCTCAAACAAGAGGAACATGAAAACGCTGGATGCGCACTTGCACTTTGTTACTTCATTAGGTAAGCATGATTACGTTTTTTCCACATTAGTGGAATAGGTTTGTCAGCTATCTGAGGTATTGAATTGGTGTGGCCTGGATACTGTGCGGGGTAAATTTAGTCAAATTTCACTTTTTTAGCAGAGGTGGTGGATAGCTGCGTTCCATGCTTATCACATGGATCTAGATATGAATCCAGTTCAATTTCTTTTTCTAGTCTGGGGGTCTGGTTTTATTTACCGTACTGCGTATAAGAGGTTGTCTAAGATTACTAGTACCTCAACGACTGTGCCAGTAGAAGCCCAAACTGCAAAATCTGGGACTCTTGTTAGAAAGCCAAGCTGAAGTTAGATCGCTTGCTTCAGAAGTATAATTGGTGTGAAATAGAAATCATGGTGATAGCAGTGTCTGTGATATTTGATTGTGGCCTTAAAGGTTTAATAGAGGATCAAACTTTTCAGTCTATTCGAACACATGCTCAATAAGTCTTTGAAATTGCCTTGCTGTTTTCTTCAGATTTCCATAGAAGTGCTCCCTTTGTGATAACAGGGAGTGTTGACCAATTTCTGAAAGTCTGGGAATGCCGCTAGTGACAGAAAGGAAACATAGTAGGATGATATGGACGACCAGTGTAGTATGCTTCTGTGATGGCGGTCAAGCTTCCATGTATATGCAGCTGTGTAACATCTATATACGCCCTATGTATACCTATATATCCCGCTTAACAAGATGGAGAAATGCTCTATATGGACGGGAAAAGATGTTGTGGACAGCAGGATCTGTAGTTGACGAAAATAGGCGTCTGTGTCACATGAGGATAGATGGTCATGTGGAGAGTTGTTTTCCAGCACTTGATTCACCGTCTGGTGCAGATGTCATTGCTTCATGTACTACTGCAGATCAACAAGTTTGGCTTGGTGTTTATTTGGTGTTTCTCCAGAGTCTTGAGTTTCGTCGGAGTTCGCCGTGTACTTCACCAGAGATACCTACTGCCTGAAGGTTGGATACGTTGGTGCTTTAGACTGCTCTCATCAGGTTGCCTGGACAACTAGTGGCTTCCCAGTGCATGGCATACCCACTCGCTAGTCGAGGCGGTTCATTAATGAATGAGCTATTTTCATAGAAGAAAGTGATTCGGAGTTCAGGACTGACGTCAGTTGAGGATTGATGTACAATTCGAACTATTTAATCATCTGTAAGCCTCTCTGTAATGTGCCACTTTCTGTACTACTGCTTCGGTGGGTAGTATGTTACTTTCTTCTAGAATTTTTTGTTGCCTCTTTCGAGAGTTGGCTTCAGTATTACGTGTTCCATATAGCAGCAAGTACTGTCGTTGGTCCTACAGTGTGTAGAATGTGTATGGCAGAGCTTATTAGACTTTCGGTGATGGATTTGCCTCAAGTCGGTCCTCTGTAAGTTTTTGTGACATTTCTGGAAGAATTACCCACATAAGTCAAGTAAGAGATTCACGAGAATGACTGAGGCTAATTAGGTGAGCGTTGCATGCGGGATGGGTTCCTGTTCTGACGACCAGGAACCAGAGATCTGAACGGTATATAACCTACATGTTGTGAATTGTTAATGTATTTATCGAGCTGTGACTGTGAGACTGCTACACTGGTCTGGTGTAACCGACCGCTTAGAACAAAAGAGTCACACGGTGCATCAAAATTGTCTCGCGTTGTGATTGGCTTACGTGCACCAACAATTACGTGTACATGTCTTCATGTGTACCTAATCAAGCTTCCTGCCTATGAAGGCCGGTTATTGTAACCTCGGTGGGCTGTTGGTGTTATTTGCTCAAACAATTCAGGGAGTTTCTTTAGATTCATTGGAACAAATCTCTTGCCTCTAGTGGTTGCAGAATAAATGGGTTTGTGGGTCGATCCGAATCAGATAAGATCATTCACGGTCTGTTATAACTGCAATGTTTCTGTGTCACTAGTTCATGGGGAGACGACTTGTGATCCTATCAAGGTGAGAGGTTGATGGTGCTCAAATTCTCCAGCTTCAAAATCACCGTTGGGAATCTTTAGATGGCATGTTGCAGTGCATGACCTGTGACCGTGTCGTGATGATTCTTGGATGTGAGGTGGATCGTTTCAGCAAATAGCACATCCAGTACTACACCTGGCATAGCCTCATGGTCATATAGTGTCCCAAGTGAGCTTTAGCAGAATTGTTTTGGGGGCATATTGTATGAAAGAGTAATTCTGGTAGACTCTAGATCTAGCAAACTGACTCTTCTGATCATCTTGCATGTTGACTGCCAGTGCATAAATCATTATTATTTCCTACATGTCATATATCGCATAATGATCTAACATGATCACAAAGTTCATTACACATATATAGAAAACAAGTGTAAAGGACTGTGGCGTAAAGTAATGTTATTTATTGAATGTTAATGCATGGCCTTTAATCAGATTAAAAATTCTATGTCGCAGCACTTTGCCTCGCATTGATCCTCATCCTGTGCTAATGTCGTAATTCGGCAGAGCTTGGGGTAAAGTGTTTCACCACGAGTAGGAGTAAAACTTGTAAGAGGGCTGTACATCATCCTGGTACCTCTGTACATCTTCTTGGCTTTGGTTCATGTGAAATTGCTTGAATAATGTAGAGATTACAAAAGATTGATCTAAGTCCCAATGTTAGTAAGCTGTGTTGCTCTGTGAAATTGATGTATACTAATAAAAGGCTGTCATGTCTATGTGCTAAAATTTGAAAATATCCGATATGGACCAGCGTTTCTGCTCTTTCGATCCTGCTTTGAAGGCGTTGTTCCATGCACTTGGGTTAGATAAGTGTGCTTATTATAAGCACTGCTTTTCCTGTAATGTCCTGGCTTTGAAATTAAATCGAGGTTACTTTCTCTTGCCAAGACTGTTGAAACTGGTTTTAAATAAAAATGTTGTAAAAACTTGTACAGCGTGGCAAGTGCCATGAGGTTGCTCCCAGTGTTGAGAACCTGTTACTTTCTTTATTCCCTAAATAATAATTGCCTGGTGGAGATGTTTTCTGTTACTAAAAAGGTGAAGGCTTGCCGCTTCCTCGGTCATACCTGTCCCTGGCCAGAAGGACAATGTCAATTCGTACTTGTAAAGGGTTACATGAGAATGTTTCAGTTACTGCACATGGACAATTTGATGTGAACTAAAATGAACCAAGTCCAAATGTATGAAAAATTGCATCAGAAGGTTGCATTTAAAAAGCATCTAAACTGTCATCTGTGGTAAAAGCTATTTCTCTCTATGGCAAAGATCTATTAGTGACCTCAGATCGTGGCCAGTGATAACTTTGTCGATGATTATGATAACCAATGATATTGATCTTAATTTCAAACTCTACGTAAGAGCTCGGCAGCTGATAAAAGAGAATTTTTGAATTAAAAAAATCCTTTTAAGTAAACTAGTAGGAAATTACTTTCAATTGATGGGGAATATATTTGTGTGTGCAGTAATACTTCTGAAGCATACCATCCCAAGTTCTGAATTGCTGTTAGTCCTTATTGGTGTAGAAAGCTTTATCAGTGCGCAATGTAAATTCCAGTAAATACTGTTGGTGTTTTACAGGCTGTACATACAGATACACACTAATTTTGTCTATCATGACATTAAGATTCTTTTTTGCACAACTTGTGTCCTTGTATGATGACCTGTGCTCATTATAAATAACAAGTCTCAGTCACAATGGTATGTATTTATTGGTGTGCAATCGTTTGAAGCCCCCTGGTGACCCAGTTGACTTCACTATTATCAGTTAGTCATCTTGGGCTGAACCCATGCTTAAACAAACCTGAACCCCATGCTTAACTGATGTGTGTAACTCGACCATGTTGAATTGAGCGTTACCTCGATGTTCAAATCCGTCACCAGGGTGCACCACAAGTCACTGTTCTGTGCTTGATGATTGCGATTAGGCATACATGTATATGATACAATATATAGATTAATGTAGTGGTCCAAAATTTGTTTGGCTCTCCTCGTTGGAGTATTATTGTATGGCATTTTGGACTTTTCGCTAGTTGTAATCCAGTATTGTTTGCAGAGAACTACCGTAAATCACATTTTGTTAGCTGGCCACGGTATTGTACATGTACAGTGGAACCTCCCTTAGCGGACACCTCTCTATAAAGGACAGCCCCTCTTCTAAGGACACTAGTTTTGGTCCCAAATTGGTTGTTGGCATTCAATTTGACCTCTCTAATCAGGGCACCTCTCTATTGAGGACAGCAATTATCAGTCCCGAGGGTATCCTTATTAGAGAGGTTCTACTGGATGTGAACCATCAAATTTTGAAATCTGATTAGCTTTGGCATTTGGTAAAATTTAAACCAATTGTGTGGGAGTGTGACATTTCAAATTGGTGTTCTTGACAGCAATCATGGCTGCTAGCAAAATTTGGTCGATATTGCGTCTAATCATTTACTCAGAATGTACAAGTATCGGGTGCCACTGACTGGGTTGGCTTGGGAGCAGAACCATGTGGTCATGAAGTGTCCTGTGGCATGCTTTGTATAATAGTACAATGAATTGTGATAGTTTTGATTAATAATCTCGAATTTTAAACCAATATGCTGCTTCTCACTAAAAGTTGTATTGGACTTTGTATAGAGCTTGAGCTGTGTTTGAAAATGTAATGCAGAATTTGTCTGACTTCCACTTTGCATTATTTTTTGTATATTTTATTTGTTATGTTTTAATTGAAACAGTAACAACAGGTGTTTTTTTCTGAGTTGTGTACATGAATAAGGATGGAAGTGGGACCACTGCTTTCAACCAGACTCTGACTGAGAAAGTCCATCTAGCTATAGTTTAAGGCTCTAAAGTGCCATTGTGTTGAGTACAATCTTTAAGAAAAAGTTCAAATGCTGACTCTATCACAATAAAATACAGAAATTATGAAAATGTAATAAAAGGATGTTACCATACATTTGGTGTTTGGATGTTCTAAGTAGTATTTCTGTTGAAAGTCTGTTTAAAGTTCTGTTGAGAGCAGTGGTTCCGTTCTGTCATGATCTTTGTATCCGTCATAAGAATGTCACCTCCCTTGCTTTCTGCCTATCCCTTCCTGATTGTTCTGTTCAGGTGGGCTCAGAAGTTGTTTCTCATGTCAAACATGTGTTAAGTAATCCCAGTGGAAAGACATTTTGTTCTTGGTTAAAGGAGCATTAGATGACACCAAAGACTCTTTGATAGTTTCAAAAAATGAAACGATTCATCAAATAAGTGCTGTAAGTGTAATCCAGTTTTGGTTTTGGAGGGGGGTTGAATATTGCATTGTTCAGAAAATTGACAAATGCAAGCAACACGCTTATGCCAAACAGGCTTTACATGTAATTGGGATTGAAATATCGTGATATGGTTGGTCTCCAGAATCAAATAAGATACACCATCAGGTTCTTTTGATTGAATTCGATGCGAGGCAAATGACTGGAGCTGTAACATATAATGTCGCCTTCCCAAAGACATCAATGAGATGCTGTAGGATCTAGGCCTGTAATATTCACTCTAATCATCTTATCATAGTTTGCACCTGTAAGATATGAATTTATTCACTTATTGCCATGTTCTGTTAAAAATCAAATTTATGTCTCGATAGATGTTTGTACATAATTCACTCGCATTCTCTCTTCAGTTCAACTATGTGGCACCATTCTGTTCATAGTTATCAGTTTTTATGACGGTTATACAAAAAGGGCTTTGAAACTATATAATCCTTTACCTGACAAATCATAAACATGGTAATTAGCTGGTGCCTGAAGTTAAATTCGAGAACACAGATATATACAAGGTCTGTTTTGATTGTTTGTTTCAAACCTGCGCCTTTGGTTTCAATGAATATTGCCAGACATCAATTGAATAATTAATATTTGTTGATATGAGTAGCCATAATTTCATGCTGCCTGTTCATTGCCAAAAGGACTGCATGCCGGTCTCCTAACTTTAAATGGAGAGCATGTATTGTCTTCTCTGTAAAACCCATGCTGTGTTTTTGACAATGAATAGACAGCAATTTACAAGGATTGTTGTTTTCGTACAACAACATTTTTCGTGACGTTTGGGTGACCCGGGATCGGTATCACTTGATACTGCTCCTTTGAGGACTTTGAATCAACACCACCGCCGGCAGAAACTGCAACAAAATTTCCAGATGTTTGTATCTGGTCACACGTGCACGTTTGACCACCATACCCAACTTGTCTTATTTCCACCATATTCGTTTTGGTTTTGGAAGATATCTCAAATATAGGACAGTACTGTGCCGAAGAGTTTGGTATTAGTGTGTGTTATTTTACAAGAGATTACACCGGAGAGTCTGACCGTGAATTGACCCGAAAGATGATTTTAAATGATTGGTGCATTTATGCTGAAACTTGGCACAGGTACCGGGTGGCTACGGATGGTGACTTCCTGTGGTGGTGATTCATGGGCATGAGGAACCCCACACAGACTCTGTAAATTTTTGTCCCAGCTTTTGGTGACGGCGGCGCCGATTCAAATTCCCCAAAGGAATTAACTAGGATCGGAGGCAGAGGATAAGCTTACTTGTACCTGGTGACATAACTTATCAATATTAATGCACTGTGCTTAGTTAGAATGGTAGTTTTGTATATAGAATTGGAATATGTAGCCAATGAAACGCATTGATATTATAATTTATTACTATCCATCAGTCTCGGACATTCTGAGGAAAACTCTAATTAGAACCATTGACAGAATCCTCAGGATGCTAATAATCAGGCTTGGGCTGTTGAAACTCATACTGATAATGCAGTACTCTTTTTGAATTCCTCACTTTATCTGGTCTGGATGGTTACATACCAGTAGTGTTAGGCTTTACTGTATATCTGGGCCCTGTGGTACTGCTCCTGCATTTCAATCGAAGTCAGTAAATGAAACTTAGATTGATATTTAAAAATATGTAATTAAACATAATGTCATTATGGACAAGAATCGGCCATACACTATAAATTATTTGGTTCCAGGGAAGTAGTCATAAAATTTATTTGGGAGTTCTTATTCCAGGCTACCAACGTTCTCCGTAAACTGATGCAGAATGTTGTTGACTCTTAATAATTGAATAAAGAAATTGTAGTTCAACCATATTTACACAGAACGCGTCTTGATATTTCTAATGGCCCTTGACACTAGAAGACTAACACGTCCGTGTGCCTATGAATCAGTGTTTTTTAGCCAGTCTTCATTCAAAAAAGTGGCATTGTGTACTACAGTAGTGGGTCAAGCTGCTAGGCTTCGCACACTCACACTGCTCTGGACGAACTAGTTTTGTCAGTCGTGAGGCAAAGGGTGGAATTTCAAGTGAATGGAGTGGTTAGATTGGACTTTTTCAATGCCAGAATTTGCAAGTAACTCTATTCCCAAAATTTCATTCACCGATTAAGACTCTTCATGCTCAGATGAACTCCACCGGTACGCACTTCCGGCTCCCTCCAAGGGATATACTCGTACCAGAAACAAAAGTTTTCCTGGGCCTGGCTCTATACCTCCTTAATAGCCTTTTATCTCTCAGTGAATTTATTGACTTCTTCTCTATGACACAACTGAGTTAGATTATATTATGATTTGCCTGATGCACCTCATGATCGTAATTAGTAAGCATTTCTGATATGATTTATTGAGTGTGGGAATTGTTATTTCTTGTGACCTTGGTTCAGTATCGGTTTCAATCTAGCAGTGCTTGTACATTTCATAATCATTGCTGTCTCGGCAACCAGGTTGACCAGTTGATTTCAAGTGGAGCATTATCAACCCTTTCAGGTCTGGCATCGGGTTATTCGATGTATCATAAACATGATGATTTACTCAAATTTGAAGACGGTAAAGATTTTTTACAGCGTTGCTTGAAATCATTCCTTAACATATGTTGAAAGCAAGTCTGGATTAAAAGAATGGATTCTCCTTCAGCGGACACCTCTGTCCCTAGGACACTCTATATAGTCCTGAATGGGTTGTTTCTTTTCAATTTCACATCGGGACACTGTCCTATTTGGGACAGCATTTGTCAGTCCCAGTGGAGGCCATTGATAAAGATGTTCTGCTTCATGTTTTCTTCAGTGACGCAATACTCTTGAGGCCTCCCTAATCTTAGGTGTACCGTGATGGGGACATATTGTCAGGACTTGATAGGGTTGATGGAGGCCTGATTGTTAGCTAGATATATGGAAAATAAATGGGTTTTCAATTGTGAAATCTTTAGTTGTGTTTTGTTTATGACATGATTGATTTTGGATGATGATTGTTTTTGCTGTAAAACCATTGTGGTTGCACTGCATTGATTGTGACTGCACTCAGTATGGAGTAGGGTTGTCCATCAAAGTCTCTTAGGCTGCGTATCCATAGGCTGTTCCGTGCCCTGCACAACATTCCCTTTTTACCGCGTGGCGCGCCACACGGACAATGAACCTTCGTTGGTGTTATTGATCGTTCCCATAGGTTATGCCGTGTCACATTGCGGGCATATATGCACTGTGGATAGGGAATATAGGCCCATATTGGGATTGAACATGTCCATTCTTTTGCGAGTGAACAACACGGAAGCAATGTCTGAGGCGAAATTAATTCAAGAGGCTCATCAACGGGAACTACTCTGGGACCCCGAAACTGATGATTATCATAACAAGCACGAACCTGTAATTTGTTGCTTAAAAGTCAAGTTTTATATACATGTACATGTCAATTTGATGTTGCAAGTGAAAATACAAGTTACATGTATTTTCATTTTCAATATTCATAAGAAATTGTCTTCTGAAATAATGACAGCGTGCGGATAAACGCCTACCTTTCTTCTCGCACCTCTGTCCGTACCGATTGACCGCTGCGAAATGAGGACTACAAAGGCCTACATGACCAAAAAGGAATATCCAATGGAGACGCAGGGCATAGTGCCAGGTCACAAGGCTGTTACACCATAACGCCACACTACACAAGGGCATACCCTATGGATACGCGGCCTTAGGGGTAGCAAAGGCAACTTGGGGTCTAGAGGTATCCAGAGAGGCGGAGCATTGCAGATAAATCTACATGTTCTCAGCATCTGGATGGATGCGTGGTCCAAATTCTGTGTCGGGAAGACTGAATTTTATGACTGGTGTCACATTGCCATTGTAAAGTTAAAAATTTAACGGTCTGCATTGTCCACTAAAATTGTCTTTGCAGAAGGAACATTTGCATTCAAAACATTCACGGGAGAAGTGAAGTTTTAAATTCTACTACTACATTTAGTATCCTTGCCAGAAATACTGGGATGCGACCAGACGACTATAATTGCACGATCCAGTCAAATTCTCTCCTACCTCGTGTCCTTGTACATGTAGCTTGCATGTGGTCACAGCCATTTGAACTAGCACTTTTTGACAGAGGAGTGGTGAGAAACTTTTATAAAACTTTGTTTTCATGTCCGACTTGCAAAGAAACCCCCAGGCCCCAGCTTGGAAGGGCTTTTGCTCCTCAATATAAAGGTAAGATGACTTACTTGACTTAAACCCTATTTAATACTCCAAGTGGAGCATAGGTCTTCTTGTTAGCATTTCTGTAACCTCTTTGATTTTTTACGTGGCAGGGGTGTTAACCCTGCGCACAACCTCCAACCTGGAGTCTGATTCTGGTCGGACGTCTCGCCTTCAGCCAGTCTGGCATGTTTGTACCTGCCAGTTTTCACTCCTGCCAGCAATGCTGTCCGGGTCATAGAAGTGCTCAAGCCGTTACACCACATCAAGGTAACAGTACCATGGCTTACAAATAATGATTAAAATTCTTTGTAATTGTCCAGAAGCAATCTGGGTCTCAGTTTTGCGATCCCCGATATGAACAGTGCGATCCAGTTGCACATGCCGTCTTGGATTCGACAGAATGGAGGCCATGTCAAAGACAGTTTTCAGTTTGTTGACAATTCGTTGAATTTTAGGTGTGAAAGTATTGAAATTGATGCTGCACTGCTGGGTCACTGTAATGGCTAAAACTCAAATTCCAACCCAAACCATTGGCTAAACCTTTGGGGTGTGTCACTCTCCTGGTCTTGACTCTCCAGCACCAAAGGGTAAAAATTGAAGCCAACAAATACTTAAAAATACTAAAGATGAATTTTTTACATACAATGTGCAAAAAACTTATAAAACTAAGAGGATGTTTTATTTTTTAACAGCACAAAAACGTAATCACAGATTCAAAAATTGCAAAGAACACTTTGGGAAGCAGTACCCATAATCCAAGTTCTCATATAGCACTTTAAATTTGCACTGTCTCAAAGCGCTTTCTTAATTCACTCATTTCCCTGCCCAATCCCAAACCTTTTTGTAGGAAACCAACCAACGCTCACACAGCTCTACACTTCCAGGCACTTTTGATGGGGTTGATTAGTGGGGAAAACATCACATTTACTGACAACGACCGTTTACAATACACACAGTGTACGTCATCCATATTACTGTAAACACTCCTGGAAGTGCCCATGCTTGGCCATTGCAGGCCGGTTGACAGTATCAAGTGGCACTAGCCACGCCTCCAACTCATGACGATTTGACCTCAATGTGTTTCTCATGATATTTTCCGCTGACTGGTGAGTAGTTGGAAAACATATGTGTACATAATAGATAAAAAATCAATGGATTCTTGATTCTTGACTCAAACTGGCACCCTACAATTCAAAGTCACTCCCAAAACCTAAAGGTACTTCGGATATCAAATGCAGTAAAATATTATAATAGCAATTAACTTTGAAACAAACATCTAAAAACACCCTACACCAATTACACGTGCCAAATATCAAGTTCTCATTTCTCATGAGATTAGTTTGTCGATGATTTAACTAAATAAGGTGGACAAATGGCATCTAAATGTACTACTAACTACTTTACTAAGCAAAAAATTGCCATATGTTTGCTTTTCAAACTGAAGCTAATATAGTGTTTTTCTACCACAAATAACAAAACCTACTACTTCAGACAAATGTCAGACACAATTCTCATGCCTACCCGTACTTGTACTTAAAGCCATCTTCATCAAATGATCAGTACAATTTTTTTTCTAAATACTTTACATTCTTTATTAAAAAAGTGGTTTCCGGTCTAAACCACTACACAATTTCTCTCCACTCAACAATAGGCGATACTGTAGTTCATTCAGGCTATCCTCACACAGACCCTCATCTTTTCCCAAAGCCAACACTGACATTGTGACAACCTTCAAGCAGTTGATTCGACTGATCCAAATAGGTGAGCCTCGTAGCCTAGCAGTTGACACTGCTGGCTACCATGCAACAGGGCCCCGGTTCGATCCTGGAGAGAACCCTGGTTCGAATTTCTGGATGAACTGGCGTGGGATTCAAGGAACTAAAATTCCTGGCCCTTCACAACACATATACAATGTATCAAATATCCAAGAGTCTGTTGGATGAGTCTAAAAGCTGTGATCCCGTGTATCTGAGTGTCTATGCCACAGCAATTTTAAGAGCCCACATAGGTGGACAGTAGCCTATAGAAGATTCCATACCTTCGGCAAAAATTCAATAGGATTACTACATGTACGCTGGCAAGATGACATAAGATGATAAACAGAAATGAGATCATCGTTGATAATGACATAATACTGACAATTTTCACAAATAAGAACAGGCGACAACTCAATAAACACCTGCGAAAATAAATTGTGGCCATTTTGAAATGACCCTTTTCACAGGCACGTTTGTTTACCATGGCATAAAAGTAAAAATATACAAGCTCATTCAAGCAATTTACTTGAAGTTGTTCATGCCTTTCAATGTTCATGATACTTTGAATGCTCTTGGTGATGATTTGATTTAAAACATGACTTTTATGTCATGGTCAACTTACACTGCCTGTTCCATATAGAATCGTTCTCCCACACTCAGTATGGTCAACACACGCAGAGGTAACGTTGATATATACCATCCCAAGAGGCTGGTACAGAATTTTGAATATCCCATCAGGCGTTTTCATAATTTGCATTGCTGCAGGCAAACTCACTTTGTTCACTCTATTAATCCACCGACTCACTCTAACAAAACCGAATTTAATTTTGCAATTGATTTGGTTTGAGGAATTGATACTAAACTGGAGGTATTGGTTGGCTCTGCCTCGGTAGCACCACCGTCGCGGTTTTGGTAAGACAATCAATACCAACAGTGAGGTATCAATTTCTAATCTAAAATATCTCAAATTAAACAACGAAAAAGGTGTTTTTTAAATGCTTTTTGACAGCTTCCACATTTTGCACCAACTCAAGCGCATAACCATAACCGTTGAATTCAAAGGTATTTTAGAATGTTGGCTGATAATGGTTGGATGCTTCTTACTCTTTTTGATCAAATTAGCCTTGATAACACACATGGTCACTTTTGGCTTTCAATAAAGACAAACCACCCTCACTGAACTTCCAATGGTATCCTGACCAAAGACCAATCTCTGGTGAGTTCTGCTGGCTTCGAAATCTCACTTGGGTTATTTTGCTATCATACACAAGTTCAAAACAAAATCTAACCCATGTAAAAGACTACCTCTATTGCAAAAGCCCAATTTTCAACTATGATCCACATGTACATGTATGGCAGAATGATTACACAGAATTAACCAATAAATTACAGATAAAAGATGGGTTTGGAATGTTTGAATTTTTTACTTTAATTGTATCACTGTGCAGACCAAATCATACATATAACAACAACAAAATGTCCATAAGTGATTTAATTAATACAATAAATCTTTACACCTAATACTTTCTAATAATCTACTACCATTGATTCATGATCACACATACATCTCAATTCGTTCCTCCAACTTTTGACTTTCTTCTTTTGTCACTGTTGCTGGCATTCTCTACATGGTTGCCAAGGTGTTAGAATCATTCAGATGATCATAGTCAATGATCATAGTCAAGATCATTAATCTACATCAGGTACTGTTGCCACCTTCTCCGACTCAGCCACCTCCTCCGACTGCTCCAGACTACTGTCCCCTTCTTTCTTATCACCTGCCTTTCCTGCCATCAATTGTCTGAGAACCAGTTTCTTGTACACACCATCACGCTCAAGAAGTTCATCGTGCGTACCTTGTTCAGCCACCTGTCCCTTGTCTATCACTAACACCTGAAAAAGGAATAAAACAGTGCCATCAGAATAGCCAATAAATCACAGATGTTGTTGAATTCAAGGATAGTTTTGATATCTGTCTTTAGCCATTTTTACCCTTTATGGCCAATTCTTCAAAAAATTGGATCTTCATCTGTATTGCTCTTTGATAGGTCTGCATATCATTTTGGTGTTTGGCCAGGCTCACTAACATCTACATGAATTACCTTGGTTTATGTTCAGGCTCACTAACACCTGCATATCACCTTGATGTTTGGCCAGGCTCACTAACACCTGCATATCACCTTGATGTTTGGCAAGGTTCACTAATACCTGCATATCACTTTGGTGTTGACCAGGCTCACTAACACCTGCATATCACTTTGGTGTTGACCAGGCTCACTAACACCTGCATATCACTCTGGTGTTGACCAGGCTTACTTACACCTGCATATCAATTTTGTTTTGACTTGGCTCACTATTAACACCTTGCATATCATTTTGTTTTTTGACCAGGCTCACTAACACTTGTATATAAAAATCATTTTGTTTTTGGCCAGGCTCACTAATACCTGGCGCTTGCATCTGTTATCAAACTTGACAGAGATCAGTACTGTTACACCAGTCCAGATGGCCACCACACTATTTAAACTGATGCGCACACAACATACTAGCTAAACAATGTAATTTCCGCCCAGCATTTCCTTTTCTGTGTTAAAAAAAGCTCTTAATTTCTGAAATTCCATTGAATAGAAATATATATGAAAGAGACAAGAGACAGCCTTACCTTTGATGCATGTTTTACTGTCGACAGCCTATGAGCAATGACCAAAACAGTCCTGTTGTTCATCGCATTATCAATAGCCTCCTGCACCAAGTGTTCACTTTCTGCATCCAAAGCACTTGTTGCCTGAAATAGGTGGAAAGTTACTCAAAATGAGCCTGGCAACTTTGCAAAACCAAAGTTTGGTTTTTCCTTAAATATAATTTTGCAACCAACATGATTTCTACATTTCTGCGACCAAATAAAACACTAACCGACTTCTCATAGCAATTCCTGTTAATGGTCTCAAACAGGGGTTTCCAACATGTGGCAGTAGCTGTACAACTCATGTCTTTATGCACCCAATGAATAGATTGTAACACATTTCTATTAAGCCAAAAACACCTACCTCATCCAAGAGTAATACATCAGGATTCATTATGAGTGCCCTGGCTATAGCAACCCTCTGTTTCTGTCCTCCAGACAACCTGACACCCCTCTCACCCACTAATGTATCATACCCTTCATCAAATGACAGGATGAAGTCATGGGCATTGGCTTGCTTTGATGCCTCTATCACCTGGAAGGCAACAACATCATAGTTAGATTTATATTGGTAAAATACGACTATGGCAAGGCTGAATATAAACTAGAATTGAGAAATTTGCTTTACAGCAAATTTGATGGTCCCCACATAGGGAAAACTGTGCAATGGATGGTGATTTTGCTTCATATGAAGCCACAGTTTGGTTTTGGGAATAAGAGCTGGATATGTGTCGTGATGGGCTAGGGCCAGGAGGCCTAGGTGCAGTTATAGATGGAGTACTAGTGAAAGTTGAAGTAGTTGGCGTAGAGTTTCCAAACAACGGGGAAAAGAATAGCGAGGAAATTCCGCCTATCTGCATGCCGATTCACGCATGATCTATTTCCGGACGCTCGCTCTTTCTCAAAATAACACGCTCAATAATCATTCAAACAGCACCCAAACTATTTTAGATGGGCAGGATGGATTATCGATAAGCATTTAAGGCTATTACTTTGGCTCCCCTACCCTTGATTTCTACATTCAACAGTCACTAAACTGCTAACGCGTTCTTCGCTCGACCAACTCCATGTGGATCGGTTCGGCCATGAGAAGAATGACGTCATTATGATGGGGCGGAGCTTATGCAAATGTGTCAGAATCTCGCCTCTGCGCATGTCAGATTGAATCGCGGCTTCGGCATGTTGGGAGAAGACGATATCTGAGCAAAAAATGCTTCAAAGTCCTTCAAAGTCATGGAAATAATGAGAATATTGAAAATCTTTTTGTGATATTCCATGCATCGAATTTCCTTCAATGGGATTGGAGTGATTGATCCTTGATCTATTCAGCAGTTTGGCCGTACGCTGGACAAGCTCCATAAATGTTTTGTGGAAGAAGAACAAGAAACAGAACCTACCTACCCAGTGATATCAAGATGGTCTCCACTGAGAGTGTGGAGACCATAAATAATACATTATTGCAATCCTGAGGGTTAAAAAAACATGTACAGTACCTTTATTTTCATGTCCATGAATTTAAGCACAAACATCCTTTTCAAAAAATGAAAAGTCAAGTAAGTGAGCTCCCATATACATTTTAGCTCATGAGACAATACCATAGCATATTTAAGCACTTCGGACAGTAGGGGGGAACCAGGGTAGCCAGAAGAAACCTATGCTGAAAAAAACGTTGGACAGTCGTCTTCCAACAACTTACCTCCTCCAGCGAGGCTTCCCGTCCATATGCTATATTATCCCTTATGGAGGATGCAAACAGGACTGGTTCCTGACCAACCATCGACACTTTCGCGTGTAACCATTCTGGATCCAGGGTCTTCAGGTTATAGGAACCTGTGAAATAAACAACACTTTTTTTCTTTTTACCTCAGAAACAAGTTTTATTAGTTTTACAAATTAGAGAGCGCACATTTTTTCATCATTTGGAATACCACCGATTAATCGAGGGAAATAACATGTCCAGATGAACCCTCTAATAAGTTTTTCTTTTTAAACTTCTTAATATGACGGACTTGACAAATTATCATAACTCCTACCATTCATCAGAACAAACCCCCAGAAGGCTAAATTTTATCTCACAAACTAAAACAATTTTGCTTGCTTTGTTAAACAAAGAGATGGACTTTTGGCTTTTCTACTCACCTACATCAACAGATCCTGAACGAGGGTCATAGAAACGCTCTATCAAACTAACAATGGTCGACTTGCCTCCACCTGATGGACCAACGAGTGCGACCATCTGCCCGGGCTGGACAGAAAAACTGACATCTTTCAAAACTTCCGTATCAGGCCGAGATGGATACGTGAACCGAACATTATGGAAACTGATACTGCCGTCAAAGTCGATAGGCTTGTCACCACCCTGGCACGGTACCTCCGGGACTCGATCGAGCAAGTCGAAGATACGCACCGACGCTCCGACTGCTTTCATGAAGTCTCCATAGAGCGATGACAGAGTGCCGAATGCTATCGAGACTTGTAGCGTGTACAACATAAATGCTGAAACAGAGAAAGAGGAACTTTTTGATGGACCTAGCTTGAATAAGAAAAGCCCTGTCTTATCTGCCTGTGCTATATCATCGTAATTAGATATCAAAGCCAAGTTGAATTGGTTTATCGCTTTTACAAATTTTGGAGCCAAAATGCAAAGGAGTGGAGGTCTAACACTTTCAACCTTTGTAAAAAGCCCACGGCTCAGTTCAATAGAGATATTAACCCTTTCGCTGTGGGTGACGTGCATAGCACGTCATGTACATGGTCCCATGATGTTGTGAGGGTGACGTGCACTTGCTGGCAACCTCTCTAAATACGCAAAACAAACTTGGGAATATTTAGTTTCATCCTAATAGTATTGATGGCGACACTTTCTAATGGTTTTGACCATTCAGTTTAAAGTTAGCTCCAATATTTATTATTGGTATCGACTGTCAGCACACGGCGGCACTGGTTGAAAAATGGCTGCCGCAGCGAAAGGGTTAAGGTTTGATGCATTTTTGTTACTTACAGAAAAGAACTCCTGCAGTTATAACCTGTTCAAAAACAAGTTTGCCACCATACCACAGAACCAACACAATGGCACCATATGCTGCAAGGCCGATTACTCCCTCAAAAGCACCTGGAAAGTTAAGATGATTGCATGGAAACAAAGAAGGTTGTTTAATAAACTGTCTATCTAAAATGCAAATATCACATTTGAAAATATTATTGACTACCATACCATGTGAGGTGCCAGCTTGTCTCCCTCTTTTGAGTTCAGCTGGTGTTTTAACAGTTCAGCTGTTACAGTCTCTTGAATATTCACCAAACTACGTTTATCCCCTCAGATGTTTTGTTGGGTCGTTTTAAATGCTCACAGTGGTTACAGAAATGAAGAGGAGTTCAGCTTTAACCCTTCAGCCCTCCAAACGCCTGCAGGTTTGGGCGACATCTGACGTGAAAGTGTTGAATAAAAACATCGTTTTACTTGAGCCGATGTTCTGAGCCGAACTTCTGTTCAGTCATGGAGTTATCCGTTTACTGACGAGTAATACTACAAATTTCATGTTGAAATTGCTCATTTTTAGGTATTTTTTTGGAGGGACAGATGGAAAAAAATTAAAACGCTGGAGTGCTAAAGGGTTAATCGACTTACACTTCAAGCTGGACCTGGGAGAGTGGTGCCCAAACCAGTGTTGATTTAGACAATGAGTCTTTCACCCTAACTAGTACTCCACTGCACCCTTACTTACCTCCAGCTATTGCAAGAATCTTCCCAACTTGATAACTTAATTGGACCTTTTCATCATAAGCTTTGATGGACGCCCTTTCACTGCTGAACATGCGGACTGTCCGTGCACTTGAGATGCACTCCTCAGCAACAGTGCTGGCTTCTGCCAGGCGATCTTGGAATTTCTGTTGCTTTTTCTTCACAAACATACCTGACAGCAGATAAAAATAAGTCTAAATAAAAATACAGCAGGAAAAGAAACCACGAATTTCACCAATATTGTAAAACAAAAAACATGTTAGCCAATAAGCAATTTCATAGCATTACTGCTGCCAGTTAAAAACCTGGGGAAACTGAAACAACAAACATGACCAAGTGAGGTCAAAGAAACTGATAAAAACACAAGAAACACCGTGACTTCTGTAAATTTCTCAGTTTCAGATCAAAAACCCGAAATTACAAAAAACATTTTTCGATCTTGTTACACGAACAAAATGAGGTTATGGCATTACAAATTTACTATTTTGGATGCCTCCAACAGATTATGGTTATGATCGCCAAGAGTACCAGTCACCGTACTGGACACCTCTCACAGACACTATAGGTACTGCAGGCAAGAGTACACCACGCAGAGCAGGAGACACTTACCATAGGATAGTCCTACTGACACAATGGGTAGTGTAGGGAAGAGTACACCATTCAGGGCAGGTGGCACTTACCATAGGATGGTTCCTATTGTCACAATGGGTACTGTAGGGAAGAGTACACCATTCAGGGCAGGTGGCACTTACCATAGGATGGTTCTTACTGACACAATGGGTACTGTAGGGAAGAGTACACCATTCAGGGCAGGTGGCACTTACCATAGGATGGTTCCTATTGACACAATGGGTACTGTAGGGAAGAGTACACCATTCAGGGCAGGTGGCACTTACCATAGGATGGTTCCTATTGTCACAATGGGTACTGTAGGGAAGAGTACACCATTCAGGGCAGGTGGCACTTACCATAGGATGGTTCCTACTGACACAATGGGTACTGTAGGGAAGAGTACACCATTCAGGGCAGGTGGCACTTACCATAGGATGGTTCCTATTGACACAATGGGTACTGTAGGGAAGAGTACACCATTCAGGGCAGGTGGCACTTACCATAGGATGGTTCCTACTGACACAATGGGTAGTGTAGGGAAGAGTTCACCACTCAGGGCAGATGGCACTTACTATAGGATGGTTCCTATTGACACAATGGGTACTGTAGGGAAGAGTACACCATTCAGGGCAGGTGGCACTTACCATAGGATGGTTCCTACTGACACAATGGGTACTGTAGGGAAGAATTCACCACTCAGGGCAGGTGGCACTTACCATAGGATGGTTCCTACTGACACAATGGGTACTGTAGGGAAGAATTCACCACTCAGGGCAGGTGGCACTTACCATAGGATGGTTCCTACTGACACAATGGGTAGTGTAGGGAAGAGTACACCACTCAGGGCAGGTGGCACTTACCATAGGATGGTTCCTACTGACACAATGGGTAGTGTAGGGAAGAGTACACCACTCAGGGCAGGTGGCACTTACTATAGGATGGTTCCTATTGACACAATGGGTACTGTAGGGAAGAGTACACCACTCAGGGCAGGTGGCACTTACCATAGGATGGTTCCTATTGACACAATGGGTACTGTAGGGAAGAGTACACCACTCAGGGCAGGTGGCACTTACCATAGGATGGTTCCTACTGACACAATGGGTAGTGTAGGGAAGAGTACACCACTCAGGGCAGGTGGCACTTACCATAGGATGGTTCCTACTGACACAATGGGTACTGTAGGGAAGAGTACACCATTCAGGGCAGGTGGCACTTACCATAGGATGGTTCCTACTGACACAATGGGTAGTGTAGGGAAGAGTACACCACTCAGGGCAGGTGGCACTTACCATAGGATGGTTCCTACTGACACAATGGGTACTGTGGGCAAGAGTCAGGGGAGGAGGCACTTACCATACTGGACGGCTCCAACAGAAACAATTGGTACGACAGCCAAGAGCACACCAGTCAGGGCAGGATTTATCACAAACATCAGCACAATTGACCCCAAGACCTGCAGGATGTTCCGCAACAGCATGGAGATATTCACAGTCACTGCATTCTGAATGACACCAGTGTCCGATGACAATCGATTGGTCAGCTCGCCAGTTCTGATGTTAAGAAAGAAAAAGTGATTGAAACTGTCAAAACATGGAAACACTGAACTCGTTAATAGTCATGTTTGACTGTTTGAGGTCAATCCTGACACAATGTCATAAATCAAACTGTCAGCTGGTCTGCAGCTAACACAATAAACATATATCAAATGTGTGTCTGTGTGAACCATGTGACAAATATGATGGAATGTGTTATTGTCACTGATAGGTTTGGTCAAAATTACAATTCAGACACGCCTGTATCAAGAGAAAGTCTTTTTACAAGAGGTTGTACAGTACATCAGTAATGCTCATGGTGTCTGGTCCACAGACTCTACTGGTGTGATCGACAGTCTAGTGTCTCGACAGTTGAAATCTGAATGCATACATTTGCAGTGCTAAGTCATCAGTAGACACATTTTCTACCTTCTCACAGGGCAAAAAAATCACAATTTAGAAAGTACACAATTTCGCTTCATCAAAGTTTTCATTCAGTGCTCTAAATTGTTCAGTACCGCACAAGAGCAAGAGCAGTTCTTAAGAGAAATTTGTCTGTGCAAAACATTAATCTATCGTACCTTGTGACATCAAAGAAGGCAATATCTTGAATGATGACCCTGGCAAAGAGACGCTGCCTCAGTGATGCAACAACCCGCTGTCCGGCGATGGTGAATGTCCATGATCGACACATTGAAAAAACTGTTCCACCAGCGTACACACCCAAAAGTATCAGGACGCTCTTATTGAGTTCAGCTGAAAATAGAAGTGCAACTTTTCTCCTTCTGGTTGATTTTGTATAAACCGGATAACTTTCTAATGCTTTTGGTTTAAAGGCTTACGCCGTTCGTTAAAAATTTTTACATTTGTAATTGAATTTAAAAATGTCCGATTGTGGAAATACGTACTAAATATATATTTCAACATTGCTGTTGTGTAGACTGATATACAAATACCATGAATACCAAGTTTAAACAAATTTGTATTCACAATAACTGCAGTACGGCATTGTGTATTAGTGGATTTCTATTTAACTGGACCACAAGTAATTACGAACGGTGTACCCCTTTAACAATTTATACCTCCTCTACGCTGTAGTGTTACACATACGCCCTCCCTCTCCGTAAAACTTCCTGACATGGTGTGAAGTGGGAGGGCGCACAATGGGAACCACACTGCCACGATGTTAATAGTTTCTATTTATAGAATTCAGCGGCAGAGATTTTAAGCACGGAAAAAGTAGATTAACTCGGCTAATCTCAATGGATTTTACCCAGGAATGTTTTCAAGGCGAGAGAAACATCTGATTTAAGTACTGCGCTTATTAGATTTCATGTTCATGCCGAAGATTGGCCTAAAACGTGGACGAAAAGAGTGCATTATCGAGTGTTGGAGAGGTCACGTGATTGGACGAGAAACCTGAGCGAAAACAATACTGACTCCAGCTCCCAGAGGGAGGAGCTGGAGTCATAAAAAGAAACTCAACATCTTCATTACAAAAGAAATGTACACTGTAAAACACTGTTGAGATGCACTGAAAACCAAAACCTCTCACATCAAATATATGTGAACCTTAGGATGCGGTTTTTAGCCCGAGCTGAAGTCGGCTGATGGATGGCTGCCCTAAAATACTAAGTACCAGCACACATGGACTGGTGGTCCTTTAGAAGATGCTGCCATCAACTTCCGGGAAATATACTGTGGCCACCTTGTGTACGTACCCATGGATTTCTGTGCTGCATCAACAACCTGTCCAAACAAGAGAGGGGCAACCATGGTTGTCCCACTTGACAAAATGAGACAAACGCAACCAGACACCAGTAATGGCAGCTCCTAAAAATTTAATGAAAAATACAATAGCACTGTAGATTCATTCAAAGCGAAAAACAATTTTTTCCCTTGCCTGACATCAGAACTATAGAATTAACCCGTTTTTTTCGATATACAAAATACCTAGTCATGGTAAAAAATTTCTCGTAATAACGACTTTTAATCTCGTAATAACGACTTTCTTTCTCGTAATAACGACTTTTAATCTCGTAATAACGACTTTCTTTCTCGTTATAACGACTTTTAATCTCGTAATAATGACTTTATTTCTCGTAATAACGACTTTCATTCTCGTTATAACGACTTAAGATTAAAAGTCATTATAATGAGAAATAAAGTCGTTATTATGAGATTAAAAGTCATTATAACGAGAAAGAAAGTTGTTATAACGAGAAAGAAAGTTGTTATTACGAGATTAAAAGTCGTTATTACGAGAAATGTTTTCTTTTTTTCTTCTTCTTTAGTGGCCCTAAAATGCTGCCGTAACCCGACACTAAAAGTGTGAAATTTTCCTGTCAAATGGCAGTGACTGCAACTTCGAAAGAAAATGATGTTAAAGTTCAGACACTTTCTCCAGGTTAAAATCTGTGCAGTACTTGCAGATTTCCATTTAATGATGGTGTAATTATAGTAGGGGTACTGACAAGTTATAGCGTTGTACTCTGCTTACCACAGTTTTTTCAATTAGAAGAAACTGACATCAAATAGATAGTGTTTTTTCAAAATTGTAGCGCAAGTGCTGAAATTTAGCTGAGGCAAACAGAATGGTTACCCACCTCTTTGGCAAGTGTCGCCAAACGCCTCAGACTTGTACCTTTCTTGATGACCTTTCCTTCTTCATCGACCTCCTGTCCGTTGTCATTATACATGTGTTTGATCCGACCGAGTTTCAGCCTCCGCATGAAAGCAAAGCTTGCCAATGCCAATAAGAACTCAATTATACTAAACACAGCTGCGCTTATTGTCAGGATATTGAATGTCAGATGCATGCCAGGATACTTTGGGTCATTCAAAAGAGCATTGAGAATCAAACCACCTTTCGTAATGGCAAATGCCATGCACAACAACAGAAATATTATATAAATTGCATGAAGTGTGTTTTTCTTTGTCGATAATGAGCGATTGTACGGTCGCTCTATCTGGTCCATTGAGGCATGCTCCAAGAAACCCAAAAGAGTGAATACCAAAATTGTCTTTACTGTGGCAAGAAGGGCGAGGTCGAATACTGATTCAAGGAAATGGAAATGGACAATGTTGTCGATGAAGTACTGTGACAGGCCACCTGAAAAAAATTGATACATTCTCACGTGGTTGTGAACAAAGAGGGACTAGAAAACAAAAGGTAAGTAAGGTGGTACAACTATAGCCCCGCTACAATTATAGCATTTGTGTGCTTTATTGTGTACTGCTAGCTTTTTTCAACACAGTATGGGCTGTAGCTGTACTGGAACTATAATTGTACCACTTTACCTTACTTGCCAAGTAGTCTACCACTCTAGATGAAAAAGGAGGGCTGCCCCTTCTAAAAGTGTTCCCAGACTTTTTTCAGAATAGATAATTAAAAAACATTTTCTACTCATATCAAAGGGCACTAACCCAGCCCTTTTTCTTTAAGTTTTCCCTTTTCTTCGGAAATTTCCAAAGGTCTCTGCCCCCCCCCCCCCAATTTCTTAAAGAAACATCACTTGCATATACATCGTGAAACATCACAAGACTGTAGTGCGTCAGAAAGACATCTGTTGAGTCATTTTCGAAAGTGCCAGACCGTCGGCGACCCCATGACGTCTTTCTGGGATTTTTCAGGTGTGAGGCTAACAATAACATAACTGATGTAAGTTTTTAGCATCAAAGAATGTTCCTCCCTTGAACAATCGATTTTTAAAAATGCCCGATGTTTTTCATGTGGCAATACTTCAGCACAGAAATTTGGTCAGTTTCGATTTATCTCACACTTTACTATGACTCTGTCTTTCTAATGCTGCTTGATCATTCCTCATTTTCAATGAACAATAAAGAAGAACACTCTCCTTACCTGTCAACCATAATGCCAGTGATGAAATTCCATCAATGAATACTATTGTTTTTACCACATTTGCATATCGGAGAGTTGGCAAGGTATAAAGAGTTGAATAGGTCTTCTTGTTGACCACACGGGGGTCTTGAAGATGACAGTCAGCTCGCTCACCATCCATTGCGATGTTGAAAGTTTCTTGATTCTACTTGAAACGAAAAAGAAAGACATTAGCTTGGCGCAGAGAAAAGGGCAGCACCGGCGACATGACAATTGACATCCTCATCGATATTCGAAGTGCCCATGCACGCGTGCGGGGCCGTGGCGGGTGTACTGTTGGTTGTTGACATCATTATTCATAATTTATAAATTATATAATGACATCATCATCAAAGAAGGCATTGAGGTCCAAAAACATCTCGATACATAAATGCATGAAAGGTCCGACAGGTCAGTTGAAAGGCACAATACCCAATTTTCAAGATATGCATGTACTACCTACTAGGGTGATTTTTTTTGGTTCACACTGTAGCCTGCCTGTAAGTGTATACTGTGTCGATCGTGTAACTAAAACATGAAAAGAGAGCTGACATCATCATCATGACATTGCAACAAGCAAAATGCAAATTTCACTGCCTAGCACCAAATGTACAGTGTACCGAGAGAAACCCATCAGTGTATACGGACTGAACTTTATGTTATGGTGTGATAACGTTGAAACGTTTATTCAAACCTACATAAAATGACGATTTATTAGTGATAATAATACCAATCGACTACCCAAACGTCATCTTTCGGTCGAGAATGTAAGCAGAAATTCTCTGAGCGGATATAAAATGATGACTTGTATTAAAAACCGGCACCCGCAATGTCAAACCCTTTTTGCCTTGAAAATCACTCAAGCATTGATCATTATAAGACCCCCTTTAGGAGGGGCTCTTAAGATACACGTGTGTGCGGGAGTATATAATGTAAATGAAGTGAAATAAAGAGAGTAAATATTGTATATCCAACAAACAATTTTTTTTGGTATTTTTCTGAATTAACTCCGTTGAGTTTACCGATTTCTCCGCGATCTTCCGGTGGTGGTTGCTATCCCATTGATTGAAATTAACTTAAATTAATTTAAATCTTCATGGGAATTCGCTACATCATATGCCTAAGAAATTGGCCAATTATATTAATATTTTTATTAGAGAAATATCCGTCCTAAATAATGACAGAAAAGGGTGGTTTATTTCAATTTTGTGTCGACATGATCGAGGTCACGTGACATAAAAACAAAACAATCGCACACACCCGTCCAAAAAAGGCACTTTAAGAAAAACAAATACGTTTTTCCAGCTTAAAACCACACTGACGACTAAGTTATATTGGTCTTCTGCCCAAATCTGAAGTATCAAAATGAATCACAAACTAGAACTAGCTCTATTTAGCTATAGTTGCGTGAAAAATTCGGGTGAGCGACGTACATTCTGTACCCTAGCGGCCAATAATTAAACTACTTTCAGCCGTCTGCTCCGGTCTCGTTAGGGAGTTTTTCCCAAATGTACGCGATGATGACGTGCCCCATTAACAGGACGTAACATCTATTTTAAAATGCGTTTCGAAAGTGAATGCATGAAGACAACCCATTTACCGTGAATAAGGACAATCACAATGTATTACATTACCAAAACAAAAATGTGTCGGAAGGAACTATAATTACTATATGGATGGTCCCATCGCACCCCCCCTCCAGCAGTATGACACAGAAGGGCTAGTTGACTGTCCACCGGGGGGGGGGGGGTTTGGGGGGGGCTTCCCCCCAACGCACTGGTAAAAACCTATGTCGACGGAGGGGGGTTTGGGGGGTGTCCCCCCATTGTAACAGCTGTAGTTGTTCGAGCTTGCACTTAACATATGCTCGTAGGGGGGTTCGGGGGAGCTCCCCCGACCTAAAGGGGGGCTCACTAAGTCCTTGACTTTACATATTAAGGGTTTCGGTCAGGTAAGTGTTTCATTATCTAGATACAAACACTCTATTCACAACGTAAACTATACAAACCTAACACAAAAACAAACAAAATCTCAATATCAATGTTCTGGATTCCACTTTTTATACCCAACAAACCAGAACCATGTGGCTTTTTACGTGTTTGAAGTTTTTTAGCTTGAAGTTTCTCTCCGGTTTTATCCCTTATTTGTGGCTAATAACTGTTCCACTGTATGGCTCTTTCTTCGGAACGGAACCAATTATCAGAATATCGCTGCAAATGATACTACATAGTCTCATTTTGCAGTTATTACCAGATATTTGGGTGAGAATTTTTGGCTCTTGCATTCTTGTAGTAAACGCGAAGGAATAATTCCATTCGGGCCGTGTCTCCTCCTCGACGATAAATGATAAATTTTGCCGTTAATTCTCAGAAAGATTTGTTGAAATGGGTAACTGGCATTGTGATTATGCTGTACAGCGTTATCCTCTATTTCTGTTTCCTACCTCATTACCTGCTGACTTCAATTAAATCTAAATTTCAATTTGGCCGTTGGCGATCGAGACTCGGATACTGATCTGGCTCTGCGATCCTCCTCATCCTGGACCCGCTCGATAACCAAAAAAATCATAAGTCATCCTAGCAATCTCGAGGTTGGGGGGGGGGTATTATCGGTCACCCGTCCCGACCCGTCTTGTTCACTCGACTATTTAGCCACTTGTATTGTACGCAGACGATATACAACGCATCGTAACTTCCGTGGCCCAGCTAGTTCTGACGATGGTATGGTTTGCGTATAACTGACCAATCTGCTGACACAGCCTGAGAATGATGCAATTTGTTCATAATTGCAACTCAGTGTTTTCTTTGAAGGAGATGTGTTACTGTTAGAGGTCATGTCTTTTATGTGCAAGTACCATCGTCAAAATATCTGCAGGGGACCGAAGTTTCGAAATGCAACATGAGGGAGAATGCGTGGTTGAATTGCAGCAAATGGCTTACCTGGCGGTCCAGCGGTATTGTGTCCTCTTATTGAGAACATAATGTAAGAAAGTAAGACTGCTGACATTCTTGCAAATATTTAGTGCTAGCTATGCTGAAAACCCCAAACGTTGCATTTGTGTTTGATGAAGCGTGACATGGCCAAGTGCTGCCACTGGCAGGATTTCTAACAATGGAGTTCGCAGCAGAGGAGGAGGGAGGGGTCCCATACTCCTGAGCTGGGAAACTGTCCTAGAAGTTTTTCTTTTACATGTAATAGAACTGCTGGTCAGGCAAGGATCCCCAAGTCATGAGTTGAGGCCAAATCAGGCTATTTCATCCTTCACCTTGTTCTCAACTGCCCATGCAACTGCACCATTCAACTGCCTAACAAAGTTAATAATTGGGCAACAGTAAAATTCACTGACATTGTATCCTGTCATACTCGTCAACTGGTCGATTATGCTGCACCACGAATCAACTGAAGAGACTGATATAGCAGGCAATAGGCTGATTTGCATGTACCTGCCTACAGGTTGCAAATTGGAAGTCCTTACCTGGCTGGTATCAAGCACAATACTTGTTCTAGGCAAGCAATGTTAGAAGGTGTCATCACTCACGGTAATTCTGAGTTTCTATTGTTTTCAGAGTGAACAGTTACTCGGTTAGCTCCATGAACAATATTTTTCATGCATAAATTTCCTTAGGTGCTCTTGGCCATTGGAAGAAGGTGTCCCACGCAGGCGGCATGTGTGCTCAATACAATTGATGATATGCATTTTGAGTTTCTCTTATTTTCAGAGTGCCCTCCTTCCTTATGCTCAAGTGTTCCTTTTCCTTGGCCTCATGTGCCTACCTGTCAATTTGATACCACACCCCCTGGTCTGGGTGTATGACAAGATCTTGTGGAGTTCGGAGCCACTGTGGTTAGCTGTGGAAGCAGCCGAACTTGTTGGTTTGTGTATGATTCTCAGTCAGAAACTTCAGGATAAAATAGATGAACGACCAAAAGTCTACAAAGTAAGTCTGATATCCACGATACTACTGCTCTGCAACCTAGTTCATGTATCATTAGTTCATCCTGGAAATGAGAAGAGAATAATGTCTTTAAGTCATGTCGATTTCATCTAAAGAGATTATAGCCTAATCTCATGGTGACTATCTGCTACCTTGTCCCCAGGTATGCTACAACCCGCGAGAGAGTTCTATTATGCTCAAATCTATGCAATGACGCGTTTCAAGACCACTCGGTTATGAAGGCATTTGAATTTTCTCACAAATCATTTAGTTTGTGTATTGTAAATTTCATGCCTATATGTCTCCAGAAGAAAGAAACTCTGTACCGGTATATAAAAATGTACAGAGGAATTTTTCACCATAGGTTGACGGAGTCTGGTAACGTCGAAAACAGGCATGGTGTAGCCGACGGTCAACACATTTTGCCTATTCATGAAATCAGTTTAAATCTGTGTTAAAATCTTGTTCGAATGCCAGGGGAAGTAATAGATCCCACATAGGTCGGCAGTAGCCTTTCGTGGACTCCATACCTCCAGGAAAATACAGGGTTATGAAGCCGGTAACATGATAATGTCACCATGCATTGAATTTTGATTTGTTGTGTATCCTTTAAGTTTACTGCCGCTCAATGCTGGCTCAAGGGGGCTATAGGCAGGAGAAGAGGGGCTAATTTGGCCATCTTCAAATAACTAGTATACACGGTAAGGGCAATTGGTCATGTGAGACTTAGCACTAAAAATATCCCTCGTACAAGCCTGAATCATTTCGACCTACTGTGAAATGTGAGAGACCCCTATTGGTGGCTTTGTGTAACTTTATCTTGCCTGCCTAGCTGCTGCCGATATTGTCCCTTTAAAGTTGGAAAAGTACGAGTATTATGAATGACACTTCTTAAATGTAGTGCTTGCACATATCCTAAAATCGTCAGTGACTTCGCATGATAATTTTTTTGGTTATTTCAGAGTACCATTCTGATGGTGTCTGGTTGCTGCTACCTTGGATCAGTGTTTCTTGGTCTCCTGGTGCTGAGCTATGGCACCTTTGCTGCAAAGTGGTATGTTTGCCCCCTCCCCTCCCTCTCCGCCCCCTTAAAAAGTGAGCATGACTCAAAAGCAGAACATCATTGGTCAATATCTTGCACAGGATGTCCTTGGGCAAGTCGCTTTACTCTGAATGTCCTTCGCATGAGATGTGAAACTATTCATGTACCTGGTAGTGGTAGTAACTATGCCATTTATGGAATTGCCAAAAGCAGAATTTTGGGTTAGTTTTGATTGTATTGTCCGATAAAGTGTCACAGCAAAATTTAGGGTAAGTTCTGTATCTATTATCCAATCGAAAGTGTCGTCCATAATACAATGTTGGCGTTATACTTTTTTCGCCACAAGCAATGTCATGATAAGCGAAAACATTTGTGTATTTAATTGAAAAATGGAAAGAATTTTCGTATAAATCTGCTAAAATATTATATTAATCTCAAAATTGATTTGAAATTTTAAAATTGTTTAATCAACTTTTTTCAAATAAATAGGTGAAATGTTTTTGCCATTTACCATAGTGGCATGCAACAAAATGCTTACAAGGCCTTCGACCTTATACGATGATGATGATTATGATGATGAAAAGTTAAAGGTGAACACAGAAGAAGAACTTAATGATAGTTTTTCTGGTCTTTTCAGGTTGATTCTGGTGCTCATTGCCATTGGTATTTTCATCCATGCCTGTAGTATCTACCTTGACGAAGGTAAAGGAACTTTCCTTGTTTCATGCAATCTGTATCATTTTTAAACAATGTACATGAAATTATTATAGAGTTCTTTAAAAAAATTAAATATGTGTCACAAACTGGAAAATACACGTACTTAGAATAAAGGGCAACTGTAATTGCATCATCATGTGACATTGTGAGCTTCGCACCTTGTCATTATGATTGCTTATTACAGCTGTAAACAGTACTTGGTTAAACAAACACAAAATTACTCAGATGACCCTATCCAGCATTCCTCTTGTCCAGGCCAGACTGGGGTACTGTGTCTTTTTTCTTTCTACAGACTTTATTGAAATGGAATAAATGTGGACATTTTCATCTCCTTTATTCTGTTGCAGGTATAATTTCTGATGCTTCCATGGTGACCATGCTGATGTTTGGTGTCCTCTATGCGATGACCACAGAAACATACAGTGCCAATCACCCCATAGAAACACCGCCAGATTCTAAAACGCAAGTTAACTTTCTTACAGTGGGTTCTGCCTCAAAGTCATGATCAGGTCTTTAAAACTTTTGTTGCCTACAGTTTTGGAAACATGACATACCCTAAAAGAGAGGTCACTTCTGAGTAATTTGCTAAAATATTGAAATAGAACCTGACCATCAAAAAGTCCTTCGACCATTTGCATAATTTTGTACCCAATCACAGAGTGAGACTGTTGTTGGTCATTGCAGTTTGGGATACCGGTACAGGCTTGACATTTTGTTCTAAAGGATGATCAGTGATAACGATGGCATGATGGTTAGAACACCAGCCTCTTTCTGTTATTTCTTCACCAATATCAACACTAAAGTAATGAAAGAATGAAAGATTAATGATGGGGATATTATGTTCTTTTACAGATCACTGCACCTGTCCTTCTTCAAGCTGTTTTTCTCTGTGACATCTGATAAGGCTGGTACGTACTGATAGAATCTCCTTCACAGTCAATGTTGTCCACCTTGTTCAAATTCCGATGTTTTTCTAAAGTTAATGCCCTTAGTAAAAAAAAATATATAGGCGCGTTGGCATTGTCCAGCATAAAGAATTGTGATATAAGTGTAACAGGATGTTGTTGACTGTTAATATGTGATGTTGTTGACTAATCATTTCAAACCTTCTCACAGCATTTGATGATAGCACAGACACTACAGTGATATCTCCTTTGCATTTAGATCATGGGTCTCGTGCGTTTCAATTCCTGCTGAAAATACTCTCGCCAACATTTCTCATCATGGTCGTCGTGCGCCTGTATTGTATGCTGTCTTTCATGAAAAATATGGTCGATTGGAGCAATAGGGATGATGTAAGTTGTGGTTTTCTACCTTTCTGTTGCTTATTGCTCACTTCTCACTAGAATGTTCCCTTAATACTGAGCGAAAAGTTACTGGGTTAACTCCATGAACAATATTTTACATGCATAAATATGACCTCAGGTGCTCTTGGGCGTCGGAAGATTTCTCACGCCAGCCGCATGTATGCTCAATACAATTGATAATATGCGTTTTTCTACAATCCACAGTTGAACCCCAAATAGAAAAAGGTCAATCAATTTCAGAAAAAAACGAGCAAGGAACAAATTCATTGAGGGAATAAGACCTTAAGTAAATGTAATTGAAAAATGACCAGTTCTCATTCTTTTCTAACAGAGGGATGATAAGAACTATGTCGACATCGAAGATGACTGTTCCCCATCACTTGTGCCAGTTCAGTCGCCATTCATCATTCGACTTGCATTTATATTCGTCGTGACCCAGGTTGTTACCAATCATATTCATCGTATGACTGCGGATGATACATCGTGGATGTCTTGGTATCCAGAGTTTCTTTACAAGGACATTATATTGGGACGAGTCATTCAGATTGGGCTGATGGCTGCTTTGTATCTCTACCAGCTCTACAGTAGTGAGAATAACGATGAGTGGTGGAACAAATGAGTGGTGTTTGTTTTATTCTTGGCGGACGAGGACTTAATCTTCTGTTCTGTGAGTGATTCTTGATATTGATCAAACCAACAATAATGGTTTGATGATGATCAGGTACCGGTTATCATTATGACATTGTAAATCGGTGCCAAAAAATCTCTTCCTGCATGCTGAATAAAGGATAAGCTAGGTTGATTGCACAGACGTGCTATTAGCAAAGCTTGCATTCTTTATGATATATTTCTCATTTTAAGTTTCTCAGTGATGCACTTCGGCCATGCCAATTTTGTATTTCTCCAAAAACGCACATATTAATTTCAGCACTTAAACCTGACTTCACCCTTTTACTGTCAAATTTTCCACAGATCGGTACCCTACCACTGCCGCATTTTTTGGATAATTACCTTTTGCATCTTGTACTAAACCCCCCTGGCCCTGACTTTGGGCCCCTACATCACCCTGTACATGCTGTACATTAACCATGTCATCATTGTCATCTTCATCACTGACATCAAAACCATCGCCATTATCACTCAATTCACTCAGTTCAGAGTCAGAATCTGTCATAAGTCGCCTCACAACTTTATCTCTGTTGACTCTTGGTTCTGGTCTCACAGCTCTACCACTTCTAAACATTTACCAGCTTCAAATTCTGCCAAAATCGGTCTAGAAACACGCTGCCGTCGGCTAAATTGATGAGTATACACACGAAATGAGTACAATACACTAGACTTCCGATTGGGCCGGTAGTATCGAAAATATGGAATACTTAATTGAACGAAGGCAGAAATTCAACTGAAGTCGCACACGGCAGTGGAAGGGTTAAGATTTGTGAAATACGATTTGATCCGCAGATAATAATTGGGTTCAAACCTTCCAAAAATTTTATTGGGAACTCATGTGATCTTTTGCTGAACTTGTGCTTTCAGGGTTTTGCCATGTTGTCAGAAATGGGTGGCTTCAATGAAGTGAAGGGGTCCCTTCTTATTCAACCTAACCTTGAAACTTGATCCTTTTGCCTTGCAACCCTTCAAATAGGCAGTGAAAATAGCTGTTATTTTGGCTAAAACAATAATTTCCATGAAAAGTGTCAGTTTGTTTCAAAACCACCACCAAGCTGTTTATTCCAAGGCAGAACCCTGAGTATTACGCTTTCTTCACTAGTTTGGTCCTAGAAGTCCATCTCGTTAAAGAAAAGAATCTCAAAAAGATCCTTGCCAATGTTTGGGCTTGCGAATTTAAGGGGTTTAAAAAACCCTTAAGCAATTTCATGCATGCATTTATTCATTTGCACGTTATTTAAATTAATACATTTACTTGTTGTTCAAAATTGTACTCGTAATTTATCTCATGTATGTGAAGTTCTAGTCGGCATCAGCGAGCTGCCTTATATATTCTGCTTGCATTTAGAGTTTGCACTTTCAGCTGCTGGATTATTGCTGTTATTGATGAGGTTTTGCAACCTTATGTTTTCTGCTTATAATTTAATCAAAGGCCGACTTTTCACCTTCTCCTGAGTCTATACAATAACGCAGTATCCGTCTTCCATCGTCGTCTGTCGTCGTATCCTATTTCAAAAACAGTGGCACGTTGCTTAACCGCTAGGGCTATGAACTTGAAAACTTTGTACACAGAACCCCTCTAGTCAGGCAACCTCTGATAATGAATTTCAGTCCGATCTGATTCTTAACTTGGCCACCAGGGGGCCAGAAGAAGAAACCTAAAAAGTGTGATCCGTTTTCGATAAAATTTTTATGGTAGGTACAGCAAGGATACATCACATATCATACGGGTTTTTGATTTGACCTAGTTTTCAAGGTCACAGAGGTCAATTGGTGTAAATTGGCCATTTGAGTGTAACTATGGCACGTTTCTTAACCACTTAAAGCAGGGTGTACACTAGTAAAATATTAGCAACATTTTACCAACATTTTTACAACAATTTTGCAACAAGCCCTTCAAGGCCCTGTGTACACTAGCAACAAATTAGCAACATGTTGGTAAATTGTTGCAAACTTTTTAGCCGGAAGAAAGGGAAAATAGATATTTTGGAGGGAAAATGGATGATTCCAAGGAGAGAAGATGTGTTTTGAGTGCTTCTGCAGCAATTTCAGCAGTCATTGTTGAGAGGCGGAAGAGGCGGCGAAATAAACCAAAGAGAGTATGGACCAGGCCCTGCAAAATGAGGGTGGATCATGGGGCATATCACTGCCTGTTAAAGGAGTTGCGGCTGATTGACAAGCCATCATACAAAAATTTCCTCCGAATGGATGAAACTGCACTCGAAGAACTTCTTGAAAAGGTTTCACCACCCATTACGAAGCAAGACACTCATTTGAGAGTTGCTATACCAGCCGCTTGTTCAAGTCACATGACCTCAGGTAGATCACATGACGCAAATCCTATTTCTGATTGGCTGAAGAGTTTGCAACATTTTTACAACATGCAACAAAGAATTGCATTGCATTTAATTTGCAACAATTTTACAACAATTTTGCAACATGTTGTAAGACGCGTTTTGCTCTGTACACACTACGCAACATTTTTGCAACATTTGTTGCAACTGGAAATGTTGTAAAAATGTTGCTAATATTTTACAAGTGTACACAGGCCTTAAAGCTATGAACTTGAAATTTGGTGCACATGACTCCCTTTGTCGTATAACCGCAGACCCGAATTTCAGTCTGATCTGATTCTTGAGTTGGCCAACGGGGCCGGGGGCCAAAACTAAAAAAGGTAAAAAGTGCAATATCTTGCTAATTAATTAGTGACATGTTTTCGATGAAATTTTTATGGTAGGTACTCCTTGCAAAGATACATCACATAACCTATGGGCGTTTGATTTGACCTAATTTTCAAGGTCACAGAGGTCAAGTGGTGTAAATTGGCCGTTTGGGTGTAACTATGGCACGTTTCTTAACCGCTAAGCTATGAACTTGAAATTTGGTACACATAACTCCCTATGTCATGTTACCTCTGACAATGAATTTCAGTCCGATTTGATTCTTGACTTGGCCACCAGTGGGCCAGAAGTGGAAACCTAAAAAGTGTGATATCTCTTATGAGTGACTCGTTTTCGATAAAATTTTGATGGTAGGTTCTACTAGCAAGGATACATCACATATCATAATGGGTTATTGATTTGTCCAAATCTTCAAGGTCACATAGGTCAAATGGCGTAAATTGGCTGTTTCAGTGTGACTATGGGACGTTTCTTAACTGCAAAAGCTGTGAACTTGAAATTTGGTACACATGACTCCCTACGTCATGTTACCTCGGACACCAAATTTCAATCCCATCTGATTCTCCACTTGGTCACCAGTGGGCCAAAACTAAAAAAGGGAAAAAGTGCAATATCTCGCCTATTAGTGACTTGTTAGAAAATTATTCAAGCATACTCTCGTCTCCAGGTGGAAGTTGTGTATGTATGTAAAGACAGCAATGCATTAGAAATCGTAAGTAAAGTGAGGCTTGTCCATATTTCGATCGAGCAAATTAGAAAATTAGAAAATTATTCAAGCACACTCTCGGAAGGAGTGTAGAATCCCCCGTCAAAAGTAGCGCAGTAAAAAATAAAAATGAAAATAAAAAATATAAAAAGTAGTCCCGGAATCAATTGCACTGAATAGCAGAGCCGTAGGGGCATGGAGGTATTATAATAGGGGATGAGGGGTGGTCGATTGGTAGGGATGATCGAGGTGGATTGATCGATTGGTCGGATGGTCGATTGGTCGGGTGGTGGATTGGTCAGGTGGTGGATTGGTCTGGTGGTGGATTGGTCGGATGGTGGATTGGTCGGGTGGTCGATTGGTCAGGTGGTCGATTGGTCGGGTGGTCGATTGGTCGGTAGGGGATGAGGCCGAGGGGCGGATTGGTCGATTGGTCGGGTGGTCAAGTTGTCAGGTGACCGGCAGCGTGCTAACCTGAAAGTACCGGTAGTGGAAACCCCGTCGCTCCGGTCTCAACATGTTTATTGGCGTCAGTCTCCTATCTGGACTGGTCGCGAGATGTTAATTACTATCAGCTAGTGATTCAATCCACCATGCAGCGTTCTCCTGCTTGTCTTTGTACTCTATCGAGTCGGGGCGCAGAACGGGGCTATATTCTAATAAATGGTAGGCCCAATCGTCTAACAGTTTTCTGGCACGACATAGGAGCTCGAAGTTCTATTAGTAGATAGACAATGGCGACGTGACGTGACGACGTCACAAAGACGACTCCCTGGTGTGCGAAGTGACGTCAAGCGGGGCCCGAATGACGTCATCCGCTCTGGGTGACGTCACCACCTGACCAATCGACCGCCCGACCATCCGACCAATCGACGAACTAACTTGACTATACAACCGATTCACTCCTGAAAAAAAAGCGGAGGAACTTCCGACGGGGGATTCTACACTTCTGCCCACACTCTCATCTCCAGGTGGAAGTTGTGTATGTATGTAAAGACAGCAATGCATTAGAAATCGTCAGTAAAGTGAGGCTTGTCCGTGTTTCGATCGAGAAAATTAGAAAATTAGAAAATTATTCCAGCACACTCTCGTCTCCAGGTGGAAGTTATGTATGTATGTAAAGACAGCAATGCATTAGAAATCGTCAGTAAAGTGAGGCTTGTCCGTATTTCGATCGAGCAAATCTGGGCTCCAGTGCGAAAGTGCTATGGCAATACGGCTTGTGGTATTCGACTTGATGACTCGACGACACGATGACACGAAGTTGGAATTTTTTAAAAGAATATCACTGCTTGGACTGTAATTTATACATAGAATCATAAGTGGAGGAAAATAAAAAAGAACCGATCATTACTAACCCCTTTCCAGCTGTTTTCACCGTATCTAATCCGACCATTTTTCGTTTCCCACAAGTTCGCATTTTTGATAAAACCATGCGCCATGTTGCTATGCTTCCACATACCCTAGCTGGGTATGGGAAGGCCGAGCTAAAACCTCTGCTATTGGAGCGGTAGCCCAGGGACCAGGATCATGGGATTCCGTATTTTAGCAAAATCCATAGCAACGATTGCGTCATCGAGCCATCGCGTCGTCGAGTCATCGAATACCACAAGCCGGCCACCCAACGTCTGTTTTTTTATACGACCGCGTTCTTCGACGTCCTCTTTCACAAAAACATGTGAGGCAAGTTTGCGCGAGCGCCACCCAACGTCTGTTTTTTATACGACCGCGTTCTCCGACGTCCTCTTTCACAAAAACATGCAAGACAAGTTTGCGCGAGCGACGACCGCTTACAAAAACATGTGAAGACGTCTATTTGAGGCACGACCGCGCACCGAAAAACATGTAAAGCGCCACCCAACGTCTGTAAAGAGATGATAACTCTATGGCTCCTGTACATGAAGTGACTTTATTGTCTATCATAATTGGTAAGCATGCGCAGTACAACAGGTACATATAAGGATAATGTATGAGATGATACGGGATACTATAACATCCCCCTTTCTCAGCCTCACCTAACAACATGTTAGTATCAAAATAAATCAATTAATAAAGAGTGCAAATGAAACATGGGTTAAGTAATTCAGTCAAAACAACAAACGAGAATGCTAATATAAAAATAGTTGCGGTTGCCAATAGTAACCAGTGTCTATAGAAGTCATTTCCAAATAGTCCTCAACGAATCAGATATTGTGGCCCTGAACCAGTATAATAATGAAAGAATGAATATTAATTAGCACAGGTAATCAGCTGACTAATGTTGTGTCTGGAAGCTTATCTGACCTGTCTGACCTGAGCTGGAATACAAAATTAGAAAGTGCTAATGTGTTTATATGATTATAAGTTGCATTATCGAAACCCAAAAGAGAATCGAAGTCCATATTCTTAAACAAAGTCATTGTACTTCGGGTTTGGTCTAGAGACCCGACCAGACCTGGTAATCACTACAGAGTCATTAGGCTGAACCATTTGAGTAACATTAGCATCACCAGGTTGATTATCGGATTGTTCCAGAGTGTCCTCAAGACTGATTGGTTACCTCCCTCTCACTGTCCTGTGGGATTTTCATTAAGTGGGAACGATTCCTCCTCAGTGTCGTGCCACTTTGTGTACGAAGATTGTACGACCGCGGATATTGGGTTGTGGAGACCACTTCTCCTGGTAACCAGTCCTTTCCTTGATGATTCTCAATACGGATACTCTCACCAGGCCTCAGTGTGGTGAGCTCGGATTTGCTAGCGCGTGCGTCATGATAATGTTTAGCAGTGTTCTGTCGTTCAATTAGCTTTTGTCTGGTTTTTGCAGCGCTTGGAATTTTAGGATTTAAAGCTCCTGCTGTGATTGGCAACTGTGTCCTAAGTTTTCTTCCGAACAACAATTGAGCAGGTGATGGCAAACCATCACGTGGCGAGTCGCGATACGCAAGTAGAGCCAAGTACGGGTCTTTACCGTTCGCCTTAGCTTTCTTGAGGAGATTTTTGACAGTTTGAACAGTTCGTTCGGCTAACCCGTTTGACCTCAGATACCTTGGACTGGACGTTTTATGCGTAAAGTTCCATTTTTCGGCGAATGCCTTGAAATTCCGGTTGCTGTATTGTGGGCCATTGTCAGATAGGAGCGTTTCTGGGATACCATGTCTCGCAAATATTCTTTAATGTGTTCGATCGCGGTATTTGCAGAAGTATTCTCAAGCATTTCCACTTCGAAATATCTGGAGAAGGCATCGACGACAAGCAGGTGATCCTTGCAATGGAAGAAGAATAAATCAGTGGAAACATTTTGCCACGGACGTGTTGGCGTCTCATGTGGCATGAGCGGCTCCTTACGGTTTTTTCGTGCGTATTTCTGACACACTGCACACTTCGCAACTTTGTCCTCAATTTGCGCTATCATACCTGGCCAGAATAGAATTTCTTTTGCCCTGCGGCTACAGAGTTCACGTCCAAGATGACTGTCATGCACCAGTTCAACCATTTCACTTTGCATAGATTTCGGTACAGTAATGCGCGCGCCTTTTAAGATAATGTTATCCACGATGTGAAATTCCTCCTTGTCATGCCAGTACGGACGCAGTTCGGAATCGAGATCGCGACGATATTTTGGCCAGCCATTGTTGATATAGTCTATTAGTTTGAGCAATACCACGTCATTCGAGGTGGCTGCCTGAAATTGTTTGCGCTTTTCAGGAGAGATTGCCAGGTTTTCACCAACAAAATGAACTTGCAGATCAACCTCTTTCTCCATGTCACTGTTCGTTTGTCCTGGTAGGTTAGCTCGAGATAATGCATCTGACACATACATTTCTTTGCCCGGAACGTGTACTAACTTGAAACGGTAGTTCTGAAGCCTCAGCAGGAATCGTTGTAGCGTGGGTGGGGCTTTGTGCATCGGCTTGTTCACTATCGCCTTGAGGGGTTTGTGATCTGACTGAATCAAGAATTCCGGCTGTGCATACAGATACTGATGAAAACGTTCGCACGCATACGTGATTGCAAGTGTTTCTTTCTCTATCTGGGCATAATTCTGTTCTGCTGAAGTGAGTGCCCTTGATGCAAATGCTATCGGATGGCCTGATTGTAAGATAGCTGCCCCTAGGCCATCTTTACTGGCATCGGCGGTGACCACAATCGGTTTTATTTGATCAAAATACGCCAAGACAGGTGATTCTGTCAGTTTTGTCTTCAATGTCTCAATGGCACTGTCGTGCCTCTGATCCCAGTGCCACTCGATGTCCTTCTGCAGTAGCTGGCATAATGGAGCAGTAATGGCGCTCATATCCGGTATGAATTTTGCAAAGAAAGTTACCATGCCAAGAAAGCGCATCAGAGCTGGCTTATCGTGCAGAGTTGGCATTGCTGTGATAGCGTCTACTTTCTGGGGGTCAGTTTTTATCCCATCGCCTGTGAAGATCACCCCTACGTATTTGACTTGCATAATGCAAATTGTGCACTTTGCGCGATTTAACCGGATGCCATATTCGCGTAGTCTGTCTAGCACTAGACGTAATCTTCGATCGTGCTCAGCTTTCGTGTCGGCGTACACGAGCATGTCATCAATGGAGTTTGTCACCCCTTCAAGACCATCCAGTACCTGAGCAAGCACTTTCTGGAACACTTCGCTTGCCGAAGCTACTCCAAAAGGTAATCTCTTAAAGCGATATCTGCCAAAGCATGTATTGAATGTCACAAGTTTCGAACTGTCTTCGTCCAACTTAATCTGCCAGAAAGAAGACGATGCGTCCAGGACACTGAAGTATTTTGCACCTGCTAACTTGGCGCTTATGTCATCCACTGTCGGTAGTGGATAGTGTTCACGTTTAATGGCTGCATTCAGCTCCTTTGGATCTAAACAGATGTTGTGTCTTTTCCTGCCCGAAGACGGGATGGTTCGGAGCGTCCTCCGGCGGAGGTGAAAATGGGCCCATTTACATCAACGCTTTCGCCATTTTTTGTCTTCCCGAAACCAGTGTGGTTTCGTTTGTCCGGAACCCTTTTTTTGGGTTTTAGAGCGCCAGGCTCTATATATTGTTCGTAGCAGTATGGACAATAATGTGATGCAAGGATAGATGCCATAGTAAGCATCTTTTACGCGTCTTGATCAAAATGGATCATATATTCTAGTTGCTAACAGCCATGCCACCTCCACTCGTGACAGATCTTCCCGGTCTTTTGGTCACGTGACCTTTTTGCTCCCTTAAAGTGATTATAAAACCTTTTCTACTTGTCTAAGGACACACTAAAATGTAGAAGGAGATTAAGGAGACTGTCCTACTTGTTCTAGGACCAATCTGCAGTTCGCAGTGGTTAATTTGAGCACAGAGAGCATGCTGTTAGCTGTGGCCGTATGGTGCTGCCACCTGTCGTAAATCTATATAGCTAAACGCCTTGTCTTCTACTGTAAAGTTGGTTTGGAGTCATTCCTTGTCCTCAGTTTGGATTATCTAAGGGAGGTTTCCCTGGCTTGTTTCGTAACTATGAGTATTATTACTATATTACTGGCCTAGTCAAAATCATTACTTGTCTAGTGTTAAGGCATTTGTTATGTTTATCTTTACAGTTGAACCATCATCATAATCATCATCGTCATCGTTGTCATCCTTAGTTAGTCGTTACATGGATTGTCATGTCAAGGTTGAATAAAGAAAGAAAGGACAAGAAGATTCGTTTCGAACACTTATTAATTTATCCATTCTGCTGCGGTCCACCACAGTTCAAATCACATGATTGTGATAGTCGACGATAGTGTATGAAACAATCGATACCAGCATTAGTTATGGCTTCATGTATGCCAGAAGGAGGGCTGGAACTGTTGGCCCAGGCTGCCGTAATGAAGGCTAGATTAGATGATGAACTTGAAAGTACTGGTAGAAATATCAAATCTCTCGAACGCGAAATCACGGAACGTTTCATAGCATCAAGAACCGTTTCCGGTGCGGTCCCTACATTGCCCAGCCCTATCTTGCATATCGGAAGGAGTGCCTCTCGTGCATCACCAAGACTTGTGCCATTGTCAAGGGATTCGTCTGTAGAGGCCACATATGGGAGACCAAGCAGTGTTGTATTGAGTAGCAGGCCTGTGGACAATGGTCTGAGACCAGACACTAGTACACATGTTGATACTATAGGTTGCTCTAGCCCTGAACATGCAGCTAGTGCAAAGGTCGAAGCTGCAGAGCTCACTCAGTTGGAACATCTCGTCAAAACGATGGATCAGATGGCCTTGAACGCCTCCTTGTCGAATCTAGACGTGGTAAAATTTTCTGGCGACCCGGCAGAGTACCATAAATTCCTAAATCGCTTTGAACAATTAGTTCCCCCGGACAGCACTGAGACCCCCGGTCTCGACATCTATCCCCCGGATACCTTGTATTCCCGGCTGTCCCCCGGACAGCTCCGAGACCCCGGTCTCGATCTCTATCCCATTGGATAGAAGCTCTATCCCACCGGATAGAAGCTCACAGTCCCCAAAGACTCCGCGAGATTGAGCCACGTCCCACAAGATGAACAGAGCACGGGCCAGCCAAACATAGCTGGCCCGTATTAAGTCACCCTTGAACACAAACAGTCTGTTCTCCCAGAGCAATGAGACGGAACGTCCGCTCAGTGCGGCTTGCAAAAAATAGACTGAGGGAATAAAGCGATCACGTGACCGAGTGAGGTCTTAGCACTTTGGATACGTCGTATGCTATCCGATTTTTATGGCTCCTCATGAAAAGTATGATCCTATACGTACTCCTCTGTGGCTCCTCCTAGAAATCGTTAGTGCAGCTCTTTATACAAGTACATGTCCTACTGCTCCTGGTCTCCTTCACAAATCAGCACAACCTTCTGTACAGGTCTTTCAAAATAAGTGGTGGCTTGAATACGTTTTCCATTTTTGTCCAGAGCGCGATCTCCTACAGCAAGACGGACTTTGGTGACTAGGACAACACTTTTCACCTCAGGGTCCTTGGGTGATAGTGCACTCTCAATGTCAGATGCGTCTGGCAGTTTGGTCTCCCACAGGAAGGCAGGTCCGGTCAACCATTTTGTCATCTCAGGCTGTACAAATCTCGTCGTAGTTACTCCCCTGGATCCTTCATCTGCTGGGTTATTCTCGCCTTTAACGTGTCTCCACTGGTTCGACTTGCTCTTGTCCCGAATCTGTTAGATTCTATTCGTGACATAGACGTGGAAGCGTTTTGCATCATTCTGTATATACCCTAGGACTACAGTACTATCAGTCCAGAAAGTCTCAGAGTCTATCTTGTAAGTCAGCTCTCTCCTGACAACAGCACTCATATTCGCAGATAGCACCGCAGCTGTGAGTTCGAGTCGTGGTATGGTGATTGGGCGTAAAGGAGCTACTCTAGCCTTTCCCAGGACAAGACTGCAGTGAACTCTTCCTTCTTGATTTACCATTCTTACATAGGAACATTGTCCGTAAGCAAGCTGCGAAGCATCTGAGAAATAGTGAAGACCTATGGATGTGACTTCACCAAAATCTGCTGGTTTCAAACAACGAGGGATTTTCAGCTGATCCAAGGTAAACAAATGATCTCTCCAGCGTTCCCATCTCAGTAGTATGTCTTCAGGTGGTTGACTGTCCCAATCTAGGTCAAGAGCACAGAGTTCTTGCAATATCTGCCGGCCTATCAGAAGCACAGGCCCAATTAAGCCCATTGGGTCATAGATGGTCCCAATAGTTGACAGAATACCACGTCGGGTGTTGGGGCGGTCTCGCAGGACGATCTTGAACTGAAACGTGTCGGATGTTACACACCAGTATAACCCCAGGGCCCGATCCAGTGTAGGCTCATGAGTAGTGACATTATTGCTCTCAGTTAGTAGGCGCGTACTATTCTTAGCGGCTCTATCCTTTTCTGTTACACTCTGGATCACAGCGTCTGAGTTAGAATTGATCTTGTGAAGGTGCAGTCCTCCCTCTTTACACAGTTTCTGAGTGTTTTCAAGCAAGTGTATGACTTCTCCATCGCTTGGTAGCGATGTTAGGCCATCATCAACGTAGAAATTATCTCTGATGAAATCAGCAGCCTGGTGTCCATACTCGGCTTCATAGTCATCTGCCAGTCGCTTAAATCCAAAGTTGCAGCATGAGGGGGGTGATGTGCCTCCAAAAAGGTGCACAGTCATTCGGTACTCCTTGGGCTGCTCATCGAGTTTACCATCGGACCACCATAAAAATCGAAGGTAGTCTCTATCCTCCTCAGCTACCTTAAACTGATGGAACATTTGTTCAACGTCACATGTGATTGCTACGGTCTCTTGGCGGAAGCGGCAAAGGACGCCTAGTAGGGAGTTGGTCAGGTCTGGTCCCTGCAGCAGATGTTTATTTATCGAGTGTCCGGCACATTCTGCTTGGCAAATCGAAGACGACTCTGACTTTGTCGGGTTTCTTGGGACTTACGACTCCAAAATGTGGCACGTACCAATGCTGTGAGGAGTGCTCTTTTGATGACTGAGCATCCCATGGTACAAGCTCGGCATCACCCTTATCGATCATCCTTTGCATGAACGCTACATACTTATCCCTGTAAGCCGGTTCCCGGTTGAGCTTCGACTTTAGTTGATTTAGTCTCCTCAGCGCCATTCCCCGACTCTCTGGTAGCTCTGGTCGGTTTCCCTTAAAAGGCAGTGGCATCTCGTAGTGGCCATCGGCACGCTGCACTATGCCAGCATCAAGTATGCCCATGAACTTTTTGTCTTCATAAGACTGTGGTCCACAACTGTCCTTGACATCAGCGTCCTTGAAATCAGACTCGTGGATGGTGATGATTTCTTTAATACGGTTTGGCATGACTAGTGTTCTTTGTTCTTGGCAATGTTCAGCGCTGGTTTTTGTCACCATACGTAACAATTCTATGGCTCACACCTATGTTGTCACCCGTCATGTCGACTTGATTCGGATCTACGGTTCCTACTATACCCCATCCCAAATCCGTTCTCTGGGCATAGGGTGCATTAGCGGAGAGGGCTATAACTTCTCTTGGGGCCAAGGCCTGGGGGCAGTTGTACCCGATCAGCAGCGCGACGTTGCAATCCTGGAGTGGTGGCAATTCAGATGCAATCCTAGTCAGGTGGGGCCACACATTCGCAATCTCAGGGGTGGGAATGTGTGCCCGGTTCATCGGCATCACATCACGACTGAAGGATGGAGGCAGATTTATTTTCAAGTCACTGTTCATCCCTCTGACGACCAATCCTTTGACCTTAACAGTTTCTATGATTTCGTTTTCTCTAGACATGGTCGACAAACTCAGATGTGACTTTGTCCCAACCAAGCCAAGCGTTTTTTGAGTGTTCTCTAACACCGGACAATAATCAAGCATATGGACCTCTTCACAGCAAACGCATTTCTTCTTATCAACAAAGGAACCTGTCATAGTGGATTTTTGATGGCTGTTCATGGGTTCAGTTGTCTCAGTAGCAAAGGAAGACGTCTTTTCATGGCTTCTCTCTTCATGCCCATGCGACGACCCTGTTGTAGGCTTGTCCCCTGTCCTGGCGTTACCAGTGGCACCAGAGTGAAGAGACTGTAGCGACGTGATAGGATCACAAGAAATGTCGGCTTCACGAGATATAAAATCAGCGAACACACGAAAGGGTGGAAACTGTTCAGTTACGAGCTTATAGTCTGACACTTTTCTCCCCCATCTCGATACTAACCAATCTGGTAACTTGGCCAGTATTTTACAGTTTTCGCGACAATCGTCCAAAATACTGAGATAACCAATGGAACTCATTGCTGTATTACATTGCTGTAGGAAATCACTGAGTTTCCTCAATCCCGTCCCATCACGATTTCCAACTTTGGGCCATGACTCCAACTTCTTACGGAACGCATCAGCAACGACAAATGGCTCACCAAACCGTTTTTCCAAAACCTCCTTTGCTCTAATGTATGCCTCCTCAGTATCCATGTACAGGTAACCTTCAATGGCCTCTTTGGCGGGGCCCGACAAATATCTCCGTAGGTAGTGTATCTGTTCCCTCTTAGGTATTCCTCGACCTTCTATTAGTGTATGAAATGCCGCTTTCCATGCTGGGTACATGAGGGGATCACCGCTGAAGACTGTGGGCTCGGGTGGTGGAAGCCGTCCGATCGTTATCTGGCCTGTAAACATCTTAATGAGTTCCCCAAACTGATCTTGCGAAAAGGGCGGGTTCATTGTAGGCGGTACCTGGGGAAACGGTATCCCAGGCGGGTGGCTGTTCTCAACTGTTGGTTTGAAGACAGGTGCTTGTGGGTCCAAGTTCTGCTGTGCCGATACCTCCGGTGGGGGTCTGCTAGTACTAGTTGTGTCAGCATCCTCATCCGTGGGAGTTGTCTTGGCGGTGGTACTGGCCACTGCTACGTTAGCAAGGAGCAGCAAGTTGGTTCTTAACGTTTCATCTGAGTCTGCTGGTTGTTCCGCGAGTCTCCGAACTTCCTTACGCTTGATTTCCCGTTCTAGTCTGAGCTTTTCAAGTTCGAAAGTCATTTCTCTCATCTGTGTTTCTATTTAGTTGCTTCTCACCATGTGCTCCAATTCTATCTGCAACTCCACTATGTCGAATCTGGCCTCGCTCTCCTCTCTACTTAGCTTCGACATCTCATCAGCATGGCTGTCTTCATCCATCTCGATTCTTGATCATAGAGATTTCACTGTGGGTGCGGGCATCGAAACTATCAACAAACAACTCATAGGACTCGACGGGATGATTTGCTTTAATAGTAATTTCTGTGTCGTCCGTGAAATCTGCAAAGATACAAAAATGAAGCTAACGTAAGTAATTTGCCTCAGATAAAACTAGGACAAGGAGGTGCTGCCAACTGGTGTTTTGAATCGGAACTACAAGGCAGACCGCGTGGCAGGTCATGTGACCCCGCAAAAGGGTGCGATGCAGGGTGTCCCAAAATAACTCAGTTGTAAATACTCTATTAAACAGTAATTTGGGCTAATAGAACGTTCGAAAGGAACACCAATACAATGATAATACATCAAGATTCACCTAGGCAACGATAGTTAAAACATACAGCTCGCGCATAGCGAGATTCCGAAATGACATTGCCGAGAAAAGGGGCCCGGGAAATCACATCCGAGAAGTCCAAATATGGCAGGAACAAAGTCTTTATAAAAGGGGCCATCATTATCAATTATACAATGGCAATGCTCCCTGAAGATGGTCAACACAACGCTTGAGGCATTTATGCCTTGATTTAGTAATTACCTCTATGAGTGCCTGAACTATTGTACTTTGCATAGATGTGTTTCGTTGTCCACAACAATACTACAAAAATATCAAAATGACGAATAATCGAAGGTTAGGCGCATGCGCGAAGGCAGCGCGGGAAAACGACCCAGTTTCCGTATCCGCAGTTCAGCGTCACTTTTTGAAGATTACAAAACTGCGCTAAGGCGCACTTACAATGATCACCTTAACACCATGAGGCATCGAGCATTTGGGTACAACCACAAGATAAAAACATTACCACAAAATCATCAACAACACTCTACACTCACAATGCCTACATTATCCTTATGAAAAATGGAAAACTCAATACACAAACACAATGTGCACACAAGACTGAGATACAGTTGCCATTTCAAACCACATAGAATGTTTAGGACCAATATAAACATATACATGGTTTAGCAATTGAACTACTATACTAGTTCTTCTTGAAATGGCTTCAATCCTACCTCTAGGAGCTGAAAACCTGGAATGTCAAATAGTAATACTATTATCCCTGTGCAATATGTACTTAATGTAGCAAAACACTGTTCTGAACACAGACAGTAGTATATTTTGTCACACAGAGAAAGGATGTTTACCAGAATTGCGTCTATTCCATCCCCCTTGGGAAGGAAAGTTGTACTACAATCAAAATAGTCTGTAAAAGACATACCGTACAATACAAACAACAACGTCATAAGACTGAAAATTACAGAATGAACGATTAGTAACTATCAAACAAATTCTACACATATGAACTTAGATGCACTTTCTGTTAGGCTAAATGCACAGTTATCAAGTAGAATGGCTATGGTCGAACCATTCCATAAAGATGTCTGGCAAACCTTTCGGGTGAACCCGAACATCTCACTTTACTATCTTGTCCAAGGATCTTGCTAACAACCTCGGCACAGTTTCGTACACTGTGAGGATCCCACCAGAACCTTAAAATACCAGACTGCAATGGAAGAGACAACAAAATTCGCAATTGTCCTGCTCGAAACTTGGCTCTGACAACAGTATAGTCTGTGTGAGACGGAGGCGCCATCTGCAATTTCTGCACCAAGCGCACCTGTTGCTCCCTTGACATAGGAACCGGGGCGGCAAACCCATTATTCACCTCTAGATTCTCCTTGTGCACCGACAGATCGATGGGCTGGCCCTGTGCTGAAAAGACGAAATCAGACTCATTACAAGAACAAACATTACTTATTTCTTTACCTGTCTCATCAACAAAATGATACTTAGGTGTGTCCTCGCTGTTGAGATGACACTTGTCCTCTTCAACATCAATCTTTGGTTCGTTCATAGCCAAAGCTTCTCTCAACTTTTGCAAGTAAGAGATATTACTACACTCAGTGGCTCTCATAAATGCCGGCTTAATTCGGTTTACATGAAACACATCTCTCAATATTCTACCCTTGAGATCTGCAAGCAATACATGGCTGGGATCCAACACTTGATGAACAACAAACGGACCCACATACTAAGCAGTGAACTTCTTAGCATTGGATGTAAGACTAGAACTGCTGGGTTTATGCAAATAAACAAGCTGTCCTTGGGCATATGTTGCACTCTTGGACAATCGTTGCGAGATCTTCTCATTCTGGGTTTTCAGCTGGTGTTCCTGCAACTGTAACATGAATTTAGACACACTATCAAATCGGTGTTTCAACTGTTCAATATACTCCTGTTGGGACTTGGTCAATCCCAAAAGTGGCCTGAAATTTAAACCACTAACATCTTTCGGTTCCCTGTAAAATAACAAATAATAGGGGGAATGATTCCCTAACTGGGGCGAACAAAATGTGTCATAAGAGTATTGCGCAACCGAATGATACCGTATCCAATCGTCACCATACTGATCTAAATTCACTTTTATCAAATCAGCGACTGATTTAATCTGTCTTTCTACATATAGCGAACCGTGATTCATAACAGACACAACTTTCTGGCTGATACCAAGTGCAGTACACACAATCTCCATGACTTTACCTATCAACGACGACTGGGCATCTGTAACTAGGACATATGGGATGCCATAACAGCAAAATACGGGCTGGATAAGGGCCTCACTGATAGCTGGAGCATCCAATGTCTTCATTGGAACACACACAGTATATCTCGTTATAGCACAGGTAACTACCATCAGCCAGGAATATCCCGATTTTGACGTCACCATCTTCTTGAAATCTAAAGAAATAGTCTGAAATGGTGAATAATCCAAAGGAATTCGCTCATGGAATGGCCTCAGCATTCAGCTCTTCCTTTGAATTGCTGGCATTGAGCACAAGACTGGATATAAGATACAATGCGTTGATACATGCCATGAAAATAGAACAATTTCCTCATTTTGAGGTAAGTTCTAACACAACCTTGGTGATTGCTCAATAGAGAATCATGATACTTGGCTATCAATGGATCAATGAACTGGTCAGGGATCACAAGCTGAAAACAGAAATGATCACTATTAGACGGAAAGAATATTCTGAAAAGAATATCATTGCATAATAAATATTGTTCTGCTCTAAGCATTATCACTCTTGCTGCTTTCTTATCATTGGGTAAAATTTGGTAGGCGAGATAATCATAAATAGGTTTAAAGTTTGGAGAAGACTGTTGGGCTGCCTTGAATTGTTGTGCTTCAAAAGTTAAATTGTAATCTCTGATGACTTTCCGTTTTATGATATTCAAAACTCTGTTAAGCTCAGACTGGTTGGGGATATGACGGGCCGTCAAATCCTCGATCTTGGTGATTAGAGGCTCTGGCTTGCGAAGAAACTCCGAAAATTCCTCTATGTTTGAATCCTCTTTAGCCAGTTTCTTGACAACTCGGTCCGCCAGTCTTGGTTCTTCTAGTATTGGCTTTCTGGGTTTCGCAGGTTTTGTCTTTGGCGGTGAGTAGAAGATGTCCCCCGGTATCATTGGTTCGAAGTCTCTCAATTCACCTGGTCGGGGTTGGTTGTCGGCCTGCAGGGGGCGTTGATCATTATTCTCGTTCTGCAAAGGCGGGTCTAAGACGTCCTCCTGTGGATTGACATCTTGAGCATCTGGAACATCTGGAGCATCTGGAATCGGCTGATCCTGGTTAGCCTCAACTTCAGGGACCTCCGCATCTTTGGGTACGGGTGGTCTCTCCTGAAAAAGTGGCTTGACAGGAATGTTCATCTGTCTCGCGAACGCTCGCGTCACTGGCCTTTCTACTGGGGCTGCTCTGAAAGGAAAGGCGTGATCATCTGCAGACAATGGGCAGAATTGTACTAGCTGGGCTGGAAGGGCTATTGGCATAATCCTTTCAAGGTCATCGTCGTCTTCCCTTGGTGCTCTGCTGAGGAAATCTGAAATGACCATATCGGACCCTTTACAGTAAGAAATGTCAAAAGAATACTGAGATAGTCGTTCCCATAGCTTCTGCAACCTAAGAGTAGGTGGCTGGTGTTTTGACTTGTACATCTGGACTAGAGAGGAGTGGTCAACATAGCAATGAAATGTCGTAGATTGTAAGTAATATTTCCAAGCTGTAACATTCATGAGAAGACCTGTCAATTCAAGTTCACTGACACTGTACCTTTGTGCGGCGCTGGGCAATATTTTGCTGTAATAGCCAACATCACGCTGTTGTCCACAACTATCTTGCATTAACACTGAACCGGTGGCACACCTAGAAGTATCGCTGTAGAAATGGAAATCACCAGTGCCTTGAGGGGCACATAAGATTGGAGGGGATACAAGAAGTTCTCTGATCTTCTCAAATCTGTCGTCATGTTCCTCAGTCCAAAGAAATCTCTGATTTTTCCTAGAAAGAGAATGAAGGGGTTTTAAGAGAATCTGGAGTTTTGGTAAATACATAGAAAGAAACGTGACGGCTCCAATAAAGCGTCTCAACTCTCGCTGGTTAGAGGGTTTCCTCATGTTTCTAATCGCTGCGCACTTGTCCATCATCGCTCGGACTTGAACAATTCCGTCTGGTTCTGAAATGGGAATTTCATGACAAATATAAGTACAACTTGATCGAAACAAACGGCATTTTTGGGCTGACAGCTTTAATCCATGTTCCTGAAAAAGAATACGTTGAAGATGACCCATGTGCTCAGACTCATTACGGCTAAAAATCAAACAATCGTCATGTATAGCAACACAAAAGTCATCTTTATCTGGAATTGTAGCTAATATCTCATTAATCTCTTGTTGCCACTTGGCTGGTGACATGTTCATTCCCATTGGTAACCGTTGGTACATATACATCGGTGCGCCCGGATAGGGGCAAATCCCTGTGTATCTCTGCGATTTTTTTGAAAGGGGTAGAGTATGAAAAGCAGATTTCAAATCTATAACAGAAAGAACTCGACACTCTGATTTTCCTAATCTAGAAAGAACATTCTGCAACGAGAGATAATTCTGTGAGCTGTCACAACTCTCCTGTTGAGAAACCTAAAATCTGAAACAAATCTAAATTGATCTGAATTGGGCTTCTTGATTAACAAACACGGCGAACTGTAGGCGGAACAACCCTTCTTGAGAATCCCTAACTTCACCAACTTCCGTAGTTCTCTATCCATTATGGGTTTCTGTACATCTGGAATTGGATATGGTTTGATATAAAATGGAGTTGTGTCCTTCAATTCAATATCCACTTCAATGTTTGGACAATGTCCTATCTCACCATAAAGACTAAAAGCATCTTTGTGCTTTAACATCATCTCCCTTACTCTTTGTTTCCCTTCTGTGTCTAAAATACAAGTGTCCGAATCAAGATCAATGGTATCCTTTAAAATCTCTTGAGGTGTCTTCCTGGAAAGGGGATCAGTACATTCAAGGTGGGGATACTTTTTCAGGTTTTTATACTGGACATCTGACTCACAAGAAGCTCTTGTCAAATGCGTCTGTAACATCTCCTGTGGAACTTGCCTGAAAGTATGAGAAAACTCACCCAAGTCAGTAAACGCTACTGGTTTATCAGAACTTGGAGAAATTGACCTTTTTCCCGTATTAGTGACTTGAACAGTACACGTGCCCTTCTTAAGCTTTACAAGTATATGAGATGGACAAAATCTGGTCAAATATTTACCAGAGTGTAGAAGGATCTCAGAATTTCAATACTTTTGGCAACTTACTTTTCACCAATACATGTTTTGTTTCTCCGGGTTTGATGATACCACGGTTGACAGGTGTGAACCAAACCTTCTTTGGTCTCACAGTAAAAGTACGGGTTGCAAAATCTAATGAACCATTCAAAGCGGACAACGCAGAGGCTCCTACCAACACATCTGGGCCAGTCAAGTTGTCTACTATGCAGGCATAAATTCTCAACCTACAACCCTGAATAGAAACTTCGAATGATAGTGCTTGATTAGTATGTAGATATTCTCCATTACCAATTTTGAAGCAACGTGGTGCAATATCAAATGCTGGCAAGCTACTAAGAAACTTCGATTTCTGTATACAAGAACCTGAAATAAGACTAGAAGTTGCTCCTGAATCAAACAATAAGAGAATACCCTCTTTACTATCAAGATAGCCTTTGGCATAATTATTAGCTGTTAACTGTATGGCTGTAGTGTCAGTACCTAAAAATTCAGATGGGTCTTCAGCTTTTCTAACAGTTTCTCGGGGTAACTCAGTTGGTCCTTCTGAACCACCCCCTACTGAAAATTCTGATCTCTATTGGGTTGTCTGGGTCGCCATGACTGTCCTGACCTACCTGAGCGTGGGTCTTGCTGAAAGGAAGACTGGTTCATCATGTGATCGGCTTGCGTCTGGAACATAGGGTGCTGACCTTGTTGGGCTGGAAATGGAGAGGGTTGTCCCTGTTGAGCTTGAATTGAAATGGAGAGGACTGTCCCTGTTGACCTTGTAATGGAGAGGACTGTCCCTGTTGACCTTGTGCCATCTTGAGGTAACTCCAACACTTTCTCCATCCATGACCAAACTTCCCACAGAAATGACACTGGAACTGACGGTATCCCTTGTTTTGCGGGCGATCAGTTGACCTTCTAGGACTGGGTTCTCGTTGTTGATCCTGGGTGGGAGTACGAGGACGAACTCATTCCTCATTCTCTGTCTTCTGGGACTCCGACTATTGGGCCTATGATCATCATGACGACGACTTCCTGCTGCATTGCTGGCAAACTGCACCTGTAGGTCTTTGATGCTTGCTTCTAGTTCTTGAATGTCACTCTTGATGTCCCTTACATCTTGGGAGGGAGCTGCTACATGCACCTGATCTGTAAAGGATACACTTTTCGGCATGATATCTAAGTACTTTTGGGCTAAATTGGCAAGAACTTGGGCATTGGCTCCAACTGGAGCGGCCATGACAACTGCTCTCTGGCATTCTTCTGGCAGAGAGTGTAAAAACTTTGTTCGGATCTGTTGATCATTGTAGTTTATCCTCTGCCCTGCAATTCTTATCTTCTGCAAGAATTGCTCTGCAGATTCACCTGTTTTGTAAACAATGTTGTCAAAGTATTTGACATTGGCAAACTCGCTATGGTGTTGGCTAAACCGCTGGATGAATGAGTTTCTCATATCATTCAGGTCTGTAAATATGCGACCATGTGCCCACAATCTTTCATTTCCTGCTAGGGACAATCTAAACATAACCGTTACTGCTGGCATTGCTGCAGCATTGGGGTTGTCTAATCCATGGACCTGCAAATAGTCTGTAAAGAGATACCAATGACTGATCGCTTTCTCATAAGATACATCTTCACCAGTAAACTTAGGGTCTGGAAGAAAATCTGCTGGTCTAAGTGCTGGTTGAGCTGGAGCTGGAGCTGGAGCTGGAGCTGGAGCTGCGGCTGGGGCTGGGGCTGGGGCTGGGGCTGCACCTGGAGCTAGGTCTGCCATCTGTAGTGCTATAAAACTGAAAAACTAAGAGTTGACAAGTAGAAATCCTAGTATTTGAAATGGCAACGCGTCACAAACGATAACTACATGCAGTGTCAACACATTAAGTCTTCCCAGAGTTTAAAATTAAAAATGAAATGACCGTGAGTATAGCATGCCAATGGTTAGGAGTAATGCATGAAGTTCCCTTGCACTACCACGCCTCAAAATGAAAAGCTGACCATGTCGGACAAATGAAAAGTTAACTTGGTAATAAGTAGGCCTATTCCTCCTAGTAAATCAATTTAAGATAGGACTAAGTATAGCTACCGGACAAGGAAAACTGGCAAAGCTGGAAATCAAGAACGTTATAGCGAGCAAAAAGTTGACACAAACATTACAATGTTGACACAAACATATGCAATAATGCGACTAAAAGATACCACATATCTGTAACTTGATACCGATTGTCTATGAAGACGGAATATTATACAAACAACAATAATGATCTAGAAACAGTAGAAGTAAACTAGTCTCTCATACACAAAAACAGTGTGCATTATTCGAAGACATCTAAGGATCACTCCTGAAGATAACTGCATAGCGGGTAACAATGTCCATCACTGTTTGACGAGGGGTTGATCACGTTGAAACCTCCGACAATCCTTGTAGGTAGTACTGCAGTAGATAACCATCACCTGGTTACTGGCTATCACAACACCGTCACTGATGACGTCGACACTCACATACACTGGCAACATGAACTTCGTAAACCGCAGATTGACGATCACGAGACGATAAGACATAGACCAGTACGAGTTTCACTATAGATCATGCACAGTTCGAGTTGACAAATACCATTCCTGGTGGTTAGAGTCTGGTGAGACTAGATCTAGCGTAGGTGTAGACAGTTTGAAGGAGTTTACACTTACTTCCTATCTCATGAAACATATCACTATCAGGGTTCCAACATTGCACTCATCACTCCCTATCAGTAAAGCATCAGCAGTATCTGAGTATGTGCTGCAACGTAACGTATAAGGTACACCATGTACACGGATAGTTTCAGTCACCTCTCTCCGATCCGATGAAGAAAATGATAACAAAATGTTATCGTCAACAACCAGGTCACGATTGAGTGCACCAGCCACCACCACGTGCCACATGTACACAACACAGTAGTCAGTACAGACTCTACATTTGAGTGTCCTCGATCGAGCACGCCATCGGCAAACTTGAAACGTTCGGATGAAAACGAAAACTACCGTCAAATTAACTCACTATTGCCCGGTGTTCGGCACCATGTTATGTTCTCCTGGTTCCATTTCATTCAATAGAGGCAAGTCCTGGTTTATCGTAGAATATCACTTTATTATTCGAAATGACAATCTCCATCACATGAACAAGCTGAGCGCGTCGCTCCTTCTCGGAAGATCCTCGGATGCACAGGGTCTACACAACCCGTGCCCAAATTAAAGGAGTCTGGGCCTGCTCTAAATATTGTGCTATTTATACATCACATTACATATGAGTATGGAAAAATCGTTTTTTATTTACATTGTGCTTTGCCTTTAATTCAGCAGGGAAACCAGAAAATAAACAGTCACATGACCCCATCTAGTCTGCATGACGCAGTTCAGGTGGAGAAAAGGTCACGTGACCTAAGTGGTGTGTGACCTGCTGAGCCGCGAGAAAAGAGTGACGTAACGTCACCTGACCAGCGAGGGGTGCCCCGGAGGTGGTGGGGGTGGAGGACGGTTAGCGAAAAATCACAGAAGTTGTCTTGATAATCTGAAGCAAGTTCCTGGAATGGCGGGTTCACGCGAGATTCATCCGCGTGGGTAAATAGGCCGGGGAAAGACGGCCCCCTGATTGGCTGAAAGATCCCACCGATTCCCAGAATCTGCACCGCTGCCCCTGATGATAACATGCAGAGTCAGCACAGTTATAAATAGAAATTAGTCACTCTTGCTTCAATCAAAAAATCAATTATGCCTGGACTAGTTTGTCCCCGCATAATGGGCCTTTATGACATCATAAGAATACCAAGACAACCCAGATATTGTATATCAATTTGGCCAAATTTTTATTTGACAGATACCGGAAAGAAAAGGGGGCGTAACCCCAAAATACATACATTTAATTAATTCAGCAGGGAAACCAGAAAATAAACAGTCACGTGACCCCATCTAGTCTGCATGACGCAATTCAGGTGGAGAAAAGGTCACGTGACCTAAGTGGTGTGTGACCTGCTGAGCCGCGAGAAAAGAGTGACGTAACGTCACCTGACCAGCGAGGGGTGCCCCAAACATGTGGCAAAGCCACACCCCGGAGTTGGGAAGGAAGACTTCGGATGTGAACAAGGAATCTGTCAAATAAGCCCAAATACAAAAATGTTGACCAAATTGGATTGAGTATAGCTCACATGTAGCAGTACATGGTGTTGATGGCAAATTGCCAATTTACTACATACATAATTGTATCTAGTGTACATGAATTCTTACTTGAGCAAGGTTTTAGTTGACTGACTATAAGCGAATAAAAATACATGTAAAAGAATTTGATATGAAACGTTGACTGGAAGACTGGGAGACTGTGAGACTGGGTCGGGAGTGATTGGCATAACTCACACTTGCGACCCCTTTTCAGACCTTTGAGTGAGCAGGGGCCGCATCCAGGTCTTACAAGGGGTTGGGTGTTGGTGGGAAGTTTAGCCCTAATAAGAAAATCGCGCAAATTCTTTGGCTTACAAAATGCCACAATAGGGGGCTCAGGGCAACATTTTCGCATGGCAGGGTTAAGATGTAAGACTGGAAGAAACTGGCGTTTGATAGCTGTGATGTTGGGTAAACCAGGGTGATATGTAAGAACCGATGGGATCCTGCGGGGTTTGGGGCTAATCACTGAAGTGAGGTCCTCTGGAGCATCCTCAGACAATGTAACTTTGTTATGCGTAGTAGCTGGGTTGGGGCTCGATTTAAGGTCATGATGACGAACTGCCTTCCCAATCTCAATCCTCACTTTCTTCCTACTTAAGGTGGCTAACTAGATTTTCCAAATTAGACTTTGCTAATTGACTATCTGAGCAGATGAGCCATATTCTGTGGGCTTGAGAGAAGGCTATAGCCCTTTTGCAATGGACTGGGTGGCAGGACGCTGGGTGGAGATATTGGTGGGTGTCTGTGGGTTTAACAAACAAATCAGTGACTGTCTCAGAGTTCCGCAAGTGGACTGTGACATCAATGAAGTTTTGGGAGGTTGGGGATGCTTCCCAAGTAAATTTGATGGTAGCATGGCGATTATTGAGTCTGACTGGAAGATACCAACAAAGCCCTGAAAAGGCCTAGCTAAGGTGGGCAAGAATGGCCCTCCTGCAAGTGGTACTGCCTGAGACAGATACTCCTTGTTAGAAGACCATACTGCCCCTATAAAAATAAGTATGTAAAATATAATATGGAATGGATAGAGTTGGGAAATTACATAGATCAAATTGAATGGACCCGTTTGGGACCACGAGGAGTGTCCCTAAAAGAGAGGTGTCCCCTAAGGGAGGTACACTCTACCTGTACTATACAGTTTAAATAGATATGAGACCCTGTGCTCCAAGACATAAAGAAACCGAGGACCCCCCCCCCCCCGCCTGAAGTACTGCCTGAAACAGATACCAAAGGCAAGAGGTCCCTGATAAAAGTGGGGTAAGTTTAAGTTACATACATATGTGCAGGTGTGGTGTATCCTCTCCCACTCTTAGTCCCGCATGAGACGGAGACTAAGGATACGAAAGGAAGAACATCACTTACATAGAGAAAATTGCAATTTAAACAGATGGCTGTACCAATTAGGACTACAACTTTGAACAGAAAAAACCCAGATTACATTGGCTGGCTGCCTGATACACACACATAAGTGGTAGTGTCGCGAGCCCCTGCATGAGACAGAGGGCCCGACTTAAAAGTTGTGGTATATCAATAAATACGAATGTATTTACGAAAGGCGTCAGAAGACCATCGACCTAGCAGACGTATTTGAGTGTCTGACTTGCCTTGCCGTGCTGCTTCGCTACTAGCACCGATCCTAAATGAATGGCCTTTAAACCTACTCGAGTCCAGGCCGCAGAAAGCCAATACAAGTTTCAACATGTGGTCAAAGTCCCTCCTGAGGAGGGGTGCACCGGATGGAGCCAAAAAGAGAGGCCCTGGAGTAGTCCCCCTAAGTGACAAATAATCAGTTAATGCTTCAATAGGGCAGGGTGCTGAACCTGAAGTGAGGTGTATAAATTGCGGTCCTTGAGTCCTGCTGGACTTGAACCTCAAAACGGAAATGGTGGCCTCGCCCCATGCAACGGTGACATCGCCCAGCTGAATACAATTGGTACTATGTAATGGGTTAGAGGTTTTAGGTACCATTTCCCCGATCCTAAGGCATGCATGGAAAGCGGTCGAAAACATGGCGCGCACTAAAAGTTGTTGGTACCTAAGGGGGAATACCCGAGGAACTGCAGCGAGTAACCTGACTAGAATAGGTTTTGTTATAGGGAGACGAATGTCGGAACTCCCCTTCAAATTCTGGGCAGCGCCCAGCAGTTTCTTGACTAGAAAGGATGAGGAAGGGTCTGCATACCCATGCCACTTCATAGTGAAGCAGACGGCCGACAGGTAGCTCGCTATAGTTGCTGGTGCATAATTCTTAGAGTATAGATAAGCTACAAACAAGGTACAATCAGATACCGATAATAGCAAAGAACAATCACAGTGTAACACGTATGTACAAAAATTTTGATATATTGTCCAGGCTCTATTGTAACTTTGCTTTGCTGACTCGCTCAGCACCCCTCCTACCAACACGTTCAAGGAATCAGCAACCCCCTGGGGGATATATCTTCCGGAATCAGTGACGGGTCTTGGTCCAACCATGGGGCCAACTGGCGTGCCGCATTGACCTGAAACCGGGAAATCATATCCGGTAAGGTGTTAAGCTTCCCAGGGATGTGCTCGGCCCTGAAGCGGATATTAAGTTGTAGACAACGCAAAACATGCTTACGAACCAAACACACATCCCGTTTATCCTTGGACGATTGCTTATTGATACTGTGGACAACGGCTTGGTTATCCGAGAGAAACACAATGCATTGGTTCTTCCAAAGGTGGCCCCATACAAACAGAGCGGCTAAAATAGGGTAGAATTCTAGAAAGGTGATGTGAAATGATTTCCACCGTGAGGGCCAAGCTCCAAATAACCAGTGGGAGCCAAAAATCGCCCCAAAACCCAGACTCCCAGCAGAGTCGGTATGTAGTTTGAGCTTGGTGCTAGAAACCCAGATATCACCATGAAAAAAGGAAACACCGTTGAAATTAGTAAGAAATGCGTTCCAAACAGACAAGTCGGCTTTCGCTTCAGAATTCAAGTGGATATGATGAAATGGGTGGGAAAATCCGATGGTGAGGTCGATAAGGCGCCGGAGGAAGGCGCGACCGGGCAGGACGACGGAGCAGGCAAAGTTGAGAAGCCCAATGACCGACTGTAATTCCCGTAGGGTAACCGACGACCTGTTGAGAAGAAATGAGATTTGGGAGCGACATTTTGCCAACTTGTCAGCAGGGAGGCGGGCTTGAAAAATAATTGTATCGAGTTCGATGCCCACAAACGGCATGACCTGCTCTGGGCCGAAAGTTTTTTTAAGAACAAGTGGAATGCCCACTACAATACATAACTTTTTGAACAGATCTAACTTCTGAGCACATCGAACTCGTCCATGAATAATGAGTAAAAAATCATCCAAAATATGTACCATAGCATAAATACCTATCCATTGAACAGCAGTACTCAGGGCTTCAAAGATGGAGCAACTGCTGCCACACCCCATGGACAACACCTTGTCATAATAATATTTGCCCTCCCAGGTAAAACCGAGCAAGTGATAATGATACGAAAAGCCGACTTGATGTCGGTTTTAGCAAGGAAAACTGGATTTGTAAGTGATTTAATTTTGTTAATGGCCTCCCAAATAGAGGCATAATTTACATGTTTGGATTCAAAGGGGATGCCATCATTGACGGAAGATCCTTCAGGAAATGAGAGATGGTGAATCATCCTAAACTCCCCCGGAGTCTTTTTAGGGACTACCCCTAAAGGGGAAACATGAAAATTGGGAAAAGGAGGGTTAGCGAAAGGACCAGCTAGTCTCCCTGCCGCTAGCTCTTTTTGAATTTTGGAGGATACAACATCATGATGAATTTTTGAGGAGGTCAAATTCTCACAAACTAATGAGCCAGGACTACCCTGGCAATTTAACCTAAAACCAACGGAGAAACCGTTCCTAAGATAATTAGTCTTAACAGGGTCATAGCCGTTAAGATAGGAGCACAGGATCTCACCTTTGACTGTGGAGGGGATAGGCGTTTTCAATGAGGGTAGGTGATTATTTTTGGGACTGTTGTTTGGAATCTGAAGGCTTGGCGCTGTCCTTTTTGGAAGTGGAGGTGTGTCTACACTGGAAGGTGGGGTGAGAACCCTGGCACTTGGTGCAAGTGTGGGGGAAGGCGCATTTGTCGCCTTTGACACACTTCCCGTGTTTCTGGAAGCGCCAGCATGACACTCTGGGGAAGGAGGCGGAGGATTGGCCGGAACGAAAGGACTGAGCATGTCACTTCTTGACGGAAGATCCCCTCCTGTCAGAATCTTTATACTCCGGCCGTCCCCGAGAATGTGCCTTGTACAAAAAGTACATGGGCAATTTCGGACCATTCTAGGGGTTCCTCCTCCCGCCATCGCCTATAACTTTCATCGAAAAACGCCAATCCCCTCCGTCGTCGCAAATTTCTTTAATAAAGGCGGAGTAGCGCATAAGCCTCTGTGCATCTCCCGGCGTCTTCATACAGTGTACCGACGCGAATATGTCAAAACATGACAACCACTGGAAGATGGACAGAGGCTTATCCTTCCTCTCCCTTCCAATAGATAGAGTAATAGGCTACCCGTCGCTATCTGTTGATATAATGGTGGACCTGGGCCTCTGAGGCTTGTCGTATGATGGGGTTCGGAAGTCGTGGAAATCCACATACTTCCCCGCCCAAACCCTCTCCTTTACCTTGTCGGGCATACCATTATAGAGAGGCCTAGCAGCCGATATCATAGACCAATTTCGGTCTCTGGCAGAAAACGATGGCGAGCCTATGGGGTAAACTGCATTAGCCACAGCTGTACCTGTTACCTGCCCCAGAAGGGGCCCGTTAAGGTGAATTGCAGTAGCGTAACAATCTTCCATGTTTCCCGGTTGTTGCACATGTAGGTTCATCGACGGGCTGGCTGCTGTGGGGTCGCCCAAAATGGAAGCCGGCTGTACCGAATGTGACGACTGTATTGGATTGGACGGATGGATAGTCGAGCTGACTCCATGACTTGGCTGCATCGTAACAACACTCCCGTGGGGTTGCGCCACTGCATTAATGCCCCCTCCAACGCCGACGTTTGGGTCGTCATTGCGGACATGATGCTGTCCTACCATAAGGGTAACCATGGTCGACATCATGGTTTTCATTTCATCAAACATGTCCGCCACTGATGGTACGCTTTGGGTACTACTACTAGCATTGTTCGCCACCGAGGGGCCGTCTTGGCTACCAGATGACATGGCGAGGGCATCGCTGGAGCCAGCCGCTGCTGGTATGTTTCTTCTCCTCCTAGCAGGCCTTGGTGCCTGGTTTCCTGTCGCAGGCATAGGGACCGCCCATTTTTTGCCCTTGGCTCTGGTGCCTTGCGGTTGCGCCGCCATACCTGAAACGAGGGAGCGGAATCCAGAACCTTGCATAAAATAGAGGTGAAAACTCTTTGATGTGGCATACATGTAGATATGCAAAACAAAGAGCATAAATGCCTTAGAAGGCCAATAGGACCCAGGCTTAAGTATAATGTAAGATGTCCATGGTGACAAAGAGCCACAAGAACGAAAACACCGCATGTTACAGCCGTGCCACAGAAAGTTAGCTCAGGGTGTCCAGGGGCAGGATATGCCAAGAACACAAGAGCGCAATAAAAGATTTTTGCTCCGGGTGTCCAGGGGCAAAATATGCCAAGAACACAAGAGCGCAAAATTTGTATTGATTAATCCGACAGTGCATCCAAGGGCCGAAGAAGCCAAGGATGTTACCATAAAAGGGATTAATAAATTGTTCGCTCAGGGTGTCCAGGGGCTCCAAAGAACCAAGGACACAAGAGCCTAAGGTAATTGGAGACGAGGCAAGGGAAAATTAAACCATGCCAAGTGAGAGGGGTGCCTGAGGCGCCCTCTAATGTACAATAGATAGAGCAAAACCAGAGTAGCGCATGAGACGCATACCCCAAAAGGCTACGCAGCTGTACCTGGCCTACATGTATATTCCTAGCCGCGGGCTCCTACGGTACAAGATCTGACAGCACCGCAAATGCTCCTGTAGAGTTTAAGATGACCCAGGTCATTGAGGTGGGTCCCGTCATGATGATGGACATGCTGTGTCGACCGTGATAGACCCTTGTGGTGCCAGAAGATGACCAGCACTGTACCATTGGGGTTACAGAAATTACGGACGTATCCATTGGTCTGATGTATCCTGGCGTTGTAATCAGACACTGGAAGATGTCTGGTACGGGTCCTTAGTCGTTGGATGAGTTTGCCGAAAAAAACCTTAGATAAGCCAGGTAATTCCCTGACATATTCATCAACCAACTCGGACACAGCATATGCCACATGCATGGGCTGAGCACCCCCACCCCTCCTCATCCAAGTCATTGGATCCAATCTGTAGGAACAGAATGTTAGTCTGGAAAGCTCGTAAATTGCGCCATACAGCCTGATTCCTGGACAGAGATGACACGGTGCCCCCACTGATGTGATGCCAACGGATGGCACAGTCATCCAGATCAAACAAGTTGGGCCGAGGTTGGGCTGGGTGCACATCAACAAAAGCCTCCTTTGACGCAAAATCGCATGAAAATTCCATCAAACGCCTCACGTAGCTATGCCCCACTACAGATACGCGAGTCTGAGGTCTTCGTTGGTAGTAACCAACGCCGGCAGCATGCACAAGATGGGCCACCATAGCGCCAACTGAAGACAAAGGAAAAGCACGTGAGGAGATGGAATGCACTGCAAATGTACACGGAATACCGAGCAGTGGAAAAAGTCGGTAGAAAAAAGTCGACAATAGGCACTTAAACACGTGACACGTCCACCCTAAGTGGTTGTACCTGAAATGTACCCCTAACAAGATCGACAGAATATATAAATATTATACTACCGAGTAAAACGATTCCAGAAATGAGCGAAAAATCACAGAAGTTGTCTTGATAATCTGAAGCAAGTTCCTGGAATGGCGGGTTCACGCGAGATTCATCCTCGTGGGTAAATAGGCTGGGGAAAGACGGCCCCCTGATTGGCTGAAAGATCCTGCTGATTCCCAGAATCTGCACCGCTGCCCCTGATGATAACATGCAGAGTCAGCACAGTTATAAATAGAAATTAGTCACTCTTGCTTCAATCATGAAATCAATTATGCCTGGACTGGTTTGTCCGCATAATGGGCCTTAAAGCGCCACCTATCGGAGGAAATCGACAGCATTGTTTCCCTCTAACATTAACTCCCAGTGACAGACCCCTTTAAATGATGCATCACAAGGTAAATGTAGTCAAGCGCCACCTATCGATGGACATCTACAGTATTGTTCCCTTTAACATTAACTCCCAGTGAGAGATCCCTTTAAATGATGTATCACCAGGTCAATGTAGTCAAGCGCCACCTATCGGAAGAAGTCTACAGCATTGTTTCCCTTTAACTTCCCAACAATAACAACTGACATTTCCAGAAAGTGAGGCTGAAAGGGTGGATGTCGTCCTGGGTGCCGACAAATGGTACCCAGGTTCGAGATTGACTGGACAATGGGTGCCATTACACTAGACAAACAGCACCCAGCTTCTTTTTGCCTGGCTTACGGATCTTAGGTTATTTCGTGCACTGCTAATGCTGCAAGTACCACGGGGCGAGATAAAACGAAATTGCAAGAAACGTCCTCGTCCCTAAGATCCGTAAGCCAGGCAAAAAGAAGCTGGGTGCTGTTTGTCTAGTGTAATGGCACCCAGGGTGCTTATTGTCCAGTCGAGCTCGAACCTGGGTACCATTTGTCGGCACCCAGGACGACATCCACCCTTTCAGCGAAAGTGAGACATCAGCGTATACATTACGTCTATCAAGAAATCGTGAATTTTGAGATGGCCCCCCCTGGAACTTGAAACTTGGAACTCTGATTAGGGAGTCCAACTAGGAGTCAGTGTGTGAAGAGATGTTGGATTAGCTTCGACCCCCCCCCCCCCCGCCGCTCGACTCCCCACATGATTCCACACAGAATGATGGGTTTGACAAATCTTTCATACATCAAACTATCAACAAGGCCATAATGAGGCCATGTTCATTTCGTTAATTGTTTTTCACACTCACTGATGTTATGGAGGGATAAAATATTTAACCACTTTAGGGCTAAGTTTCTGGAGAGAACTCTTAAAATACATTTGAACCGTTCATGATCAGGAGAAATTATTATGCCGTGTAGTGTGCCAAATCGAATTTGGCTGCCAAATTGCCCACTAAATCTTCCTACTCCAAATGCCTTGCCCGAGGACCCACCCCTCGACCCACACTTCGATATGTAAAGTGTTCTGTCCAACAACCTACATGCTTTACCCTTCTGCCAAGTGCCTTGCCCAAGGACCTAAACCCTACCTTTGGAAACCTTTAGCATGGTGCCTTGCCCAAGGACCTACACCCCTACCTTTGGAACCTTTGGCATAGTGTCTTACCCAAGGTATACACCTCACTCTAAGTGACCCTCTGCCTAAGGGTCTCGACTTGCACGTCCCTCCTAGTAACCCTCTGCTGAAGTGTCCTGCCCAAGGACATCTTTCGTTTACTAACCGGCTCAAGGCACAGTGACCTACATGCTTCTGTCAAGTGCCTTGCCGACCAAGGACCAAGACCTCCTCCTGTGTCACTTACAGTAACCCATAGCCTGACTGTGGTGGACACTCCAGAGTCTGGCAAGACTCAACTGACAATTCTAGTTTTCAATGATATTTGTATGGTAGTTGCTTCAAGCAACGATACATCACATGTCCAGGCATGTTGGTGATCCTATTTTTCCTAGTAATTCCTACTTTTTTACAATTTTTCCTAAATTCCTCCTTATTCGTTATTTTTGACCAATTCTGCTGAAATTCCTAATAAATCCTTATTTTCTTGCAGTGTTAGACAAATCCAATAAGAGGATAGGAGCCATTGGCTCCCAAACTTTAAAATGTTTGGGGCCAACCATGTTATCAATATTTTAGTCGCCATGGCTCCGATTTTCAAGAAAGTTCAGGGGCCAACCATAACTTGATATCACTTTAAAGTGAAGGTCATTTTAGGAATAAATAAAATGCACATTTTGTATGTAGTCTCCTTTTTTCTGCACTTATTGTCTTTATGAAAGCAAAAAAGCTTTTCTAGCTAGTATTTACATGTACATGTAGCTTTCTTCCTTTAGTCTTGTTTTAGTAGTGTATCTCTCCATGTAGTTATGTAACCTCACCTTCCTTTTTAGCTCACCTCTTAGCAGAGGTGAGCTTATCCCATACCGTGGCGTCCGTCGTCGTCGTCGTCCTCGTCGTCGTCATCGTCGTCGTCGTCGTCGTCGTCGTCGTCGTCGTCGTCCGTCGTCCGTTAGCAGGGCACGTTTCGTAACTGTTAGAGCTATTGAGTTGAAACTTGGGACACATGTACCCTTATGTAATGACACCTTGGAGACCATGTTTCGGTCCGATTCGTTTCATGGTTTGGCCACCAGGGGGCCAAACGTTAAAAGTGAAAATATGCAATATCTCCCTTAATAGTAGTCGGGAAATTTTGAAAAAAATATGGTAGGTACTTCTAGCAAAGGTGCATCATATATCCTCCGGGTTTTTGATTTGACCTCCTTTTCAAGGTCACAGAGGTCAAATGGTGTAAATTGGCCGTTGGGATGTAACGATGGCACGTTTCTAAACTGCAATGACTATTGATACCAAATTTGGTACACATTTACCCCTTAGTCAGGTGATCTCAGGGACCGAAGTTTGGTCCAATATGATTCACCACTTGACCACCAGGGGGCAAAATCCAAAAACCTTAAAAATGTGATTATTCCTTAACTTCTTGCCCGATTGCCACCAATTTGATAACATGGGTACATCTAACCACCATACAGTATATGTCACACAGGTTTTTAATTTGACCTTCTTGTCAAGGTCACAGAGGTCAAATGGCGTAAATTCGCCGTCAGGCGGTAACTATGGCACGTTTCTTAACTACAATGACTATTGATCACAAATTAATTACACATGTACCCCTTGGTCAGGTGATCTCAGGTACCGAAGTTTGGTGCAATCTGATTTGCCGTTTGGCCTCCAGGGAGGGGGCCAAATCCTAAATTCTTGAAAATGCCATTATTCCTAGTAATGACTTGCCCGATTGGCACCAATTTTATATCATAGGTACATCTAATATTAACAACCATTCAATGTGTCACCCGGGTCTTCTTTGATTTGACCTACTTTTCAAGGTCACAGAGGTCGAATGTACTGTAAATTGGCCATTTTGGGGAAATTGTAATTGCTCGGACCTACATCAAACCTAACACTACATGACACAATACCATGCTCTTTATCCATCTTTCCTCCACATGAGGTGAGCACAATGGCCCTGGCCATTTCATCTCATTTGCTGGTAGCATACACCTTTTATGCCTTCCTCACCACCCAACCTCTTTTTCTCTAACTGCACCCACAACATCAAAACGACAAGGCCATTAAAACTGAGCATGCCACCAGTTTTATAAGAAAAGGAAGCTAGTCCAAAGTCTAGAATAAGAGGGATGGCATAATTACACAAGTGGAACTATTTTCCCAATTGAAATTTGATGGCTTTACGTTCAGGTTGGCCTCTAGTAAAGATCTTTTTCATTTCTCTACAATATTAGAACTAAAAGAAGAACCAAATTCTCAAAAACAACATTTATTTGTCCGTTTACTACAGTCAAAATGTTACATGTATATGCAAGTGCAACCATGTATAAGCAAGTGCAACAAACTAACTTTTATGTATGCTGGAAATTTAAAAAAAACTGTTAAATTACTAAAGTTGCCTTCCAAAGAAGGCTATTTAATTACAAACCTTTCATGTTAGAACTCCTGCTTGGAGAACTTTACAGAATATAGATGATTTACAATAAGACCATCAATGAAGTACATGTAAAGCTAGTCACTTCCAACTTCCAACTTTTAGTAGTAGAGCTGAAGATAACGTCATCTTACTCTCAGTACTCAGATGATACTGCTGAATTATTGTCCCCGTCACCATGATCACTAAAACCCTCAGTTAGACTACCCTCGTCATCCTGCTGACGGACTACCTCCTTAACATTTGGGTCTAGGACAGCTATGTCGTCTACCTTACGCCTTTTACACAATTTCCTCTTTTTCTGATGACCACCAACATGCCTTGTCCCAGCTGTTTCAAAGAACCAGATATCAATGGCCCTGTCAGGGTTGTAACTTTCATGTGATGGCACATTACCAGCTATGGCAGGCCTAGCACACTCTGTTTTGAATAGAGGGAGACTCCATCATTCCTATTGTTTGAGATTGGACAGGTGTGAATTAATCTGGCAATTAGCCTCCTGTGCATTGTTGCATGCAAACACTAAAATGTTTGGTTTTTGCTAATTAAGGGGCAAATAAATCAGCCAAAAGTTTTGAAAGCTACACAAATGATTGTCGCAAGGAAGTACTTTATGATAGTTTGCGAAATTTTGATTAATTCTAGGTGGAAAGTAATATTTTTCGCATATTTGTTGGGAAAAAAATTGAAAATCCTCCAATTTTCAGCCCCCCTATGGACACTATGAATTTTTCTCCAATAAAGCTGAAATCTTGGGAATATAATCCTAAGAGTTATACCAATCACGTCTGAAGTCGGGAGTTTGTATCAAATGTATAGTTTCGGAGCTAGCGCAGCTAGAAAAGCACCCAAAACCCAATTTCTCAGGAATTTACACTACGGGCTGCGAGTGAAGCATTACAGATTTACCAAAATTTTCAGCCTATAGATGGACCCATCGAATTTCCATCCAAATCACTCCAAATTTTGCCAGTAAATACCTAGACATATATAGAATTGTGTCAGAAGTCGGGAGTTGGGATTATTTTAACACCCCGCCCAAAAAGCCAACTTTATTGATATTTCCTATGCATTTTCCATTAGGCTTGCCAGGACCAATTAAGCAGGTGCACTAATTGGCTTAATTGGCTAGGCCCGCAATAGCTGGTAATGATCAGCTCACTGACCACCATAGAGTCGGCAAGACTAGACTCTGACATTCGTGACCTCAGCTTAGTTTTAATTCTGTTCAAACTAGAGAATCCTCTCTCGCAGCATGCGGTGTTAGAAGGGAGGACCAGGATTATTTGTATCAATAAAGATAACCAAGGAAACCTCTTTTGTTGAGCGATTACCCTCTTAGCCAGTGTGATAAAGTTTCCTAGAACACCACCAACAGTTTTTCTCTTCAGAACCATCCATTCAACCAAAATGGCTGCAATCATCTCTTCCTCTGTAGTGTCATCCTCATGACCTGAACCATGCTGTGCCCGGATTATGTTTACAGAGAAATGTTCAGCTAGTTGTTTAACTTGTTTGTTACCAAAGGTTTTCAGGAAAGATTGGGTTTGCTCTGGATTGCTTGGCCAAGACAGTGGGTCAAATACTGAAGTAGCATTCAAGAGGGAATCTTCTGACAGCAAGTTGTCAAACCGATCATCAATGTAAGAAAGGGTACTAGCTATCAAACTTTCTTTAAAAACCTCAAATGACTCTTCGGCTGGTGCACCCCTGCTACGAGAAGTATCCGCAGTAAGTTTGACACCTCTGAATTCGAGGTTCGTAGCTAAATCATCGTCAAACTTCTTGGAATACTTGCCAGCAGCATTTTGCAGGTCCTGCATTTAGGCCTTACAGTTCTCAACAAGTGAAGGAACGTCACAGATGTACAGATCATTCTTCTGGAATTGAAGAGGCAGGAACTTAAGTGTTTCGAGGTAATCAAGAAATGAAGATATTGCACAAATTTGTGGGTGCGCAATACCTTCAGGAACCCAGTAGCCTGGGCACCTTCACTTGCGGTATTTCTGTTTCTATGGGCCAACTCCTCTTGGTGAGTTACAATGACCACATAGTCCCTAATTATGGCAATCAAACTAGAAGCTTCACTGGCAGCCCATCGTACCCCATGCACAGACCCAAGCCTTACCACAGCCTCATCTAAAACATTTCCAAGAGTTGCAAGCTGTTCAATTCTCCTAGGAGAGGCTGCGTAGAAGTTGCACAGATTTTTTACTGTTGGGTTGAAAACATCTTTTATGTATGGGAATTCTCCAAAAACATCAGCAATTGCCAATTGTAAATTGTGTGCAATACAGTGGATAGGCACAAGTGTTGGCATGTTATCATTTTGCAATCTGGTTACCAGCCCTGTTTTACGCCCTCGCATTACAGAAGCTCCGTCAGTACCAATGCCCACAGTTTTTTGTTGCCAGTCAGTACAACGGGCACCTAACACTTCTTTGACTTTGTTATAGTATGTAGCTGCATCGCCAGCTGGCATATGCACTACAGCAAAAAATTCTGCCTTTGCCACACCACCATCTATGAAACGACAATAAAGATTACAGTTCTCTCTCTGTGATATGTCCGCACTACTGTCCAAGAGCACGGCCAAGAATGGCGAGTTCTTGACAGACTTGTCAAGCTCCCCCTGCAGTTCTTTGGCAATAACATGGATAAATTGTTGACATTGTTTGTCATTAGAGTATTCCTCCCCAAACTTAACACATTCTTTCGCTGTAGCTTTAACAGTTCAGGAAAATTAGTGAACGGTTTTTCAGTTTTAGCCACAAAAGCAGCCGTGTTGAAAAGAATATTTGCAAGCCTAGCTTGATCCATATGTTTCGCTGCTCGAGCTAGCGGTGTCGCACTGGGGTTTTGTTTGCACCACTTTGCCCTCACAATATTTCTGTGCCTGGTTGAGTGTTCATGCTTCTTGCAGCCATCTTCCTTCCAGTTATTTCGACCCAGTCCCACTACATATGAACTAGTCTTCAGTCTCTTAGGGTCTTCCAGACACAGTCTGCATTTGATGACATCATTTACACCATCATACATTATCCATGACCTCTGCTTCAACTGCTTCTGCAGCCACTCATCAGAGACGGCACGAGGCGGCCCAGTACCACCCTGAAATAAAATCTATTTATTTGACAAAACACGTGTCATGAAACTAATGAAATAATTCTATTTATTTGACAAAACACGTGTCATGAAACTAATGAAATAATTATATGATCAGACAGATTAGACTAACCTGTGCTACAGCTTGAGATTGGCTTGGTGGATCTTGTACCACAACATCATCATCTGGTAAATCATTCAGACTGGAGGAGGAGCTGCTGTACTCGATTGGCTCAGAAATATTAGTAGCTCGTTCTGGCATCCGTTGCCTGCGCCTGTTGTTAAAAAGAGATAAAAAACATAAGCGGCAGCAACCACCTCTACCTTAATCTGGCTCAGTGCAGTCTATAGGCCTAGGCCTTCTGAAATGAGGCTTAACAATGCAAATGTGGTAGTGACCCACGCCCGCCAGACCAGACCCTGCGATACGACGACTAGGCAAATAATCAGCTCTTTTGCTATGAAAATAATGATCCGGCATCGTCTGCTAAAGTTTGCACATGCGTCAAGAGCATGCCTCTTTTTTAGTCTTTCAGTGAGAGCCCTAAGGTGTCAAGATATTGATCATTACGGCCATGCAAACTCACTTTGTATTCTTCGAATCATAAGGGTGTCATTCATATTCAAATAAGCGAAAATACTAACCTGTAACACGACGCAATTGTTGTTTGCATTCTCTGATTTTGATCTGTCAACACACTCATGCACTGCGCCATTCATTAAAATGACAATTAAAGTCGATTCTTTCTGTATGCATGCTTCTCATTGGACGAGAGCCACGGTCTGTAAGCCAGCCGACCAATCACCGTGTCCGTTGTATATCATATCGATGCATTGGTTATCATGCTTGCCGCTTGGTGTCAGTGCAATCAAGAGCGGGAATTTTGCGAGCGGGAAAAACAAAAAATGGCGTGGCGAGTAAACAGGTTTTTCATAAATTATCTATATCGCCAGAAAACGCGTACTTTTTTCATTCTAAGCGCCAGTGCGGTATTTCTACTTGCCTTTGGCGAATTGGCGAGCGGATTTGTCGACCCCTGTCTTGTATATCCTATGAACTGCGCGGGCAATGGTGTCTTCGATGAAGCACTTGATATGGATTCTGCTGCTAGATCACCTCTGTTGCATAGACTCGCTGGCATAAACATGAAGTCCATCAAAGTGTAGTCTCCTAAAGTTTCAGAAATCTACATTAAGATGGTGGGTGCCTGCGCACCTCGCTCTTTGCTCACTAAATCAGGTTATGCTCAGTCCATGTCAAGTTCAAGTTTGACACCCTTCACCCGCCATGTCATCAGCTTTTGATCTGACCTGAGTTAAGTTGAGTAAGTAAAATGTTTGTTAAAAATAAAAAGGTAAGAAAACTCCTAAATTCCATTGCTAGGACGTTATCTAAAATACAACCACTTTTATAAAAGTTCCTGCTTTTCTCCTTATTTTGAAGCTTAAATTCCTAATAAAATCCTATTTTTGAAAAATGAAATTCCTACTTTTTATCCTACTATGGCCCAGAGGTGGCCAACATGCCTGCATGTCCTACCGACTTTGGTTTGACCTATATACTGTACATGTAGCATGTTTCTTAACCAGGATGAATTCCTAACCACCAAATATCTATACGATGAGCACAATGGCCCTTGGCCATTTCATTTAATAAATAGGCACAGATGTTTCAAGAGGTTATCATTCCCTCACTGACTACAGGTTGGAGTGGATACCTCTTCTTGCAGCCAACCAAATCCATACATCATCATCACCTTCTATTCTATTCATATTCCAATCGGAATCTCTATAAAATATTGTTAAGTTGCATTTATCATTGATGAACCCTCGCCTGTTGTTTTTGATGATTTCATCTGAGCACTAGCCATTTGAGCCTTTTGCATTTAGAACTTTAAACCATTGTGGCTTGTGACATGCCATCTCCTGCTGACTTGGGTTTCAGTTTTGTCTCTCCTAATTGTATCTAGTTTTCTAGCTTACGGAGCTTTGTTGAAGAAAGTTGTTGATGATGCTTTCTCCTTGACCTTGACCTCTTGTGGTGACTAACAGTGATACAGCTGTGTCTTTGCATGCCCTCAACCTTGACTGTGTTATTGTTCACAAAATCCTTTTCAGGCCAATGTTGGGCACCAAGTAGGAAGTATTCTGGTCCCGTTGACCACACCTGGTCTGATTTCATGTTCTCTGTTTTTGATCATTGAGAGCAATAATCAGCAGGAATGAGCTCTGCGAAGGAGTTCCGAATCTCAACTACCCTATTGCCTACAAATAGTTTAAGTCTCTTTGTTTCCTTCTTTATGTAAGCAAGAGCTTTTGTCCTATCAGTCCATCGGATTTGTTGCATGTGTTATATAGGGTATAGCCCTTTTTCCAGTGTTCCTGACATCTGCATTCCAAGGACAGTTTCTTGAAGTTCCAGTCTCGGTAGGGACAATTATTGTAGGGACAATTATTGTAGGGACAACAGGGTTATAAACATCGGCCCACTCCTTTTTAGCTCACCTCTTAGCAGAGGTGAGCTTATCCCATACCGTGGCGTCCGTCGTCCGTCGTCGTCGTCGTCGTCGTCGTCGTCGTCGTCGTCGTCGTCGTCGTCCGTCGTCCGTTAGCAGGGCACGTTTCGTAACTGTTAGAGCTATTGAGTTGAAACTTGGTACACATGTACCCTTATGTAATGACACCTTGGAGACCAAGTTTCGGTCCGATTCGTTTCATGGTTTGGCCACCAGGGGGCCAAACGTTAAAAGTGAAAATATGCAATATCTCCCCTAATAGTAGTCGGGAAATTTTGAAAAAAATATGGTAGTTACTTCTAGCAAAGGTGCATCATATATCCTCCGGGTTTTTGATTTGCCCTCCTTTTCAAGGTCACAGAGGTCAAATAGTGTAAATTGGCCGTTAGGATGTAACGATGGCACGTTTCTAAACTGCAATGACTATTGATCCCAAATTTGGTGCACATTTACCCCTTAGTCAGGTAATCTCAGGGACCGAAGTTTGGTCCAATATGATTCACCACTTGACCACCAGGGGGCAAAATCCAAAAACCTTAAAAATGTGATTATTCCTTAACTTCTTGCCCGATTGCCACCAATTTGATATCATGGGTACATCTAACCACCATACAGTATATGTCACACAGGTTTTTAATTTGACCTTCTTGTCAAGGTCACAGAGGTCAAATGGCGTAAATTGGCCGTCAGGCCGTAACTATGGCACGTTTCTTAACTGCAATGACTATTGATCACAAATTAAGTACACATGTACCCCTTGGTCAGGTGATCTCAGGTACCGAAGTTTGGTGCAATCTGATTTGCCGTTTGGCCTCCAGGGAGGGGGCCAAATCCTAAATTCTTCAAAATGCCATTATTCCTAGTATTACTTGCCCGATTGGCACCAATTTTATATCATAGGTACATCTAATTCTAACAACCATTCAATGTGTCACCCGGGTCTTCTTTGATTTGACCTACTTTTCAAGGTCACAGAGGTCGAATGTACTGTAAATTGGCCATTTTGGGGAAATTGTAATTGCTTGGACCTACATCAAACCTAACACTACATGACACAACACCATGCTCTTTATCCATCTTTCCTCCACATGAGGTGAGCACAATGGCCCTGGCCATTTCATTTGCAGCAGCTGTTGGTCTCCTATGGGAAGCTGTTTTTGGAATGTTAATAAAGTTGACATTTTTCACATCAAAACATTTTTTCTTACTTCTTTATGAACACACAACACTACACTAAACGACAATAGGGTGGTTTCGCAGGCGCACGGATAGCACGACGTGAACGTTTCATGACCGTGAACATGAACGAAGAAAAATCGATTTCATTAGTATCAAATGCCACTGACTCGATCAGCTCAACTTGATCTTGATCTTGATTACTAATCAGCAAAACCTCCAAGGCGGACGCTGATGGTGAGTGAGTGCGCGAGGAGTGGCGGTAGAATCAGAAGAATAGGGTTGAATTTACCCCAGGTCCCAGCAGGCACCAATTACCAAAATGTGAGTGACACCTTGGGGGGGGGGGGGAGCTAGGGTGATCATGAACCAGCTGGCTGTCGCTATCATCATGCATCAGCCTTGGGGCACTTGGGCCTATTCTGATGGGGGCATGCCTATGTAAGACCGGAGTTATTCCCCGGCTAGCTTGGGTAGGCACTAAACACAGCTCGGTCTTAAATAACAGCTTACTGATTCTTTCTTTAATAATTTACACAACGGGTGTAACTCGTTCTCACCAAGTTCTCTTCAACTTCTTTGTTGGTTTTGAGGTTGCCAAGTTTGCGGTTGATGAGACCAGCTGTTTCCCTGATTAGGTGTAAAGTATTCACAAAAAGTTGCTATGTGATCTACAAGGCCACATTTGTAACATGTTCTCATATCAGGTTCGCTGATCCGCCTGATTCTATTACGTGTTTGACCATGGTCAATATCTAGGCTTTTTGAGTATCTCTCAAATTCAAGTCCAATGGTTTGCTTGACTAGCTCCGTTAGTGCTGAGGTAAGGCCTGACTTTCCATCAGCATCAGCATCAGCTACTGATATTGGCAGGTTTCACTTGCTTTGCGGAATCTGACTTATTCTGATTTTGTGAGCTCGCCCTGGTGATCCTTGCTGCATCTGCATCAGGGGTACTGTCACCGTCATCAGAGTCAGATGTAACAACAACATTACCGTCAACTCGGGGGTGTTGTTTTGAACTACATGTAATACTAATAGCACCACTAGCCGAAAACCGCTGGCGCGTCTCATTGTAGTTAACTATCATGGTTAAGTGCCACGTCAACTGTATCGGGGGATTTAAAGAATTCGATCTGAATCTTTGTATCTTGGTCGTGCAGACCATCGAAAAATTTTCGAACAAGATCTTCTTCTCGGATCACTTGGGTCCTGTTTGGATACACTGTTAAAAATTTCAGCATTTTTTTACAGAAATTACTGGCAGCAGCAGTTGCCAGTAGTTGCAATAAATATACACCGCAGTACAATATTATTACAGCGAACTGTAATAATACAAAACTGTACAGTGACCAAATGTTCTGTAGATTTACTGCAACTACTGGCAACTGCTGCTGCCAGTAATTTCTGTAATTTTAAAGAATTACAGCTCATTTCTGTAATTTTAAAGAAATACAGCTTGTTCAATAGTATAACCAATGAAGGAACGAAGTGAAATTATATCTGCTAAGAAAACCAACTTTATTTTTGTAAACTTTCAAAAAATCAATCTGCAAATCACACAAACTACAGAGTGTCACAATTAAATTAATAAATCAATTATTTATGTCTTCTAACCAAGAATAGTATGAAACATACATAAACATTAGGGTGATTGCCTGCTATTGCTGAATAAAGCCATAATAACATCTCTGAATGTAACGTAGTTGCACTTCTTGCAAAACTAATATACATGTAAAGGCCATATAAAAAAATGACTTGTTTAGCGTCCACCAGTTTCAATTTTGTCAGGTAGGGAGTGTGGCCGCAGCACCCAGCAGGGACTATCTGGTTCCAAGGACTCGATGGACTCGTATGGTTACTATAAAGACTGGTCTTTATTTGCTCAAATGCTGATATCATGAGTTCACATCAATCCGCTCCAAAGAGTCGGTACAAAAGGAGTCGTGAAATCTGTAACCAAACAAATACAATACAATAAGGCAAAAGGTTCATCAAAGGCTACAAGATTTTCTATGAGAGGGTAGTCTCCAAACTACAGCAAGGTTAGCAAGAAAAACCAAAGTTTCTCTTAGAAATTCTCTAAGGCTCAGTGGTGCCATCTACAACCCTAGTGGCGAACTATCCAAAGCACATGGCCAGAAGTGCGCGGTCACGTGACCTCAAGAAATAGAGCATGGCTTCGGCTAAATACTCGTTTCTGACAAAAACAGGCACTAAAAACATACTGGGGTTCTCAGTAAGCAACGTCAGGCATGCATAGACCGTGACAAAATACATGAAACCGCCTCAAAAGGGCGATAAACCAGGGGTTTTACTGAAAACTCTCACGCGTCAGTGGCGGGAAAAATGTGGGCCTGTCGAAGACAGGTTCGCTTCACAAAGTTCTCAAATACTCGAGCTGCACCAAAAGTCATATTCTGGGAACAAGATACGGTAGATCTGTACATATTAATCTTTCACGTAGGCCTAGCACAATGCCAACATACCTCTTGGTTTGTCTCAAATTCGTGTATTTAAAAGGAGTCCCGCTGGGACGCTGGGACAAAAAAAGGCAAACAATGGCTAATGCCGAGAGCGCATGCGCGCAATCACCTAGGTTCCGTATCCGGAAGTTTTCGCACCAGGGCGCACTTTCAAATTATTGAAGCGCAACTACACACCCCTCCAAAATCATCTATGATTTTTTTAATCCACAGAAAGGGTAACAAAAGTATTGTAACCTTAGACCAAAACATATTTACAACCAGTTCAGCTTTAAACTTTCGCTGAACAAAATAGAAAGACTAGAAAAACAAAACCCGGTTCAGCTTTAAGTTGTACTGAACCTAAAATCTGATTATCTTTGGCAAATTGCAATCGCTATGACAGTTTCTTAACATCACAACTATGCTGCAAGTTTGATATCTATCACAAGACAACAAGTGATGCCAACTTTGGCAGGCTGTGACCTGGAGGTGATCTTTACAGCAAAATCACTACCAGTTCAGCAACCTAAACACTGTTGAAAAGGAGAACTCCGCTCCCGAAAGTGATTCATGCTATACATCATAAATGACTAACCAGAAAAAGATACTCACCCCTTCCTGACGGACCTGGCAGAGGTGACGGATTACAGGAGCTCATCCTGCAACTCAAATTTCACTCTAGACTCAGGGTAACTAAACAATGACATAATTCATGTCCTCTCTTACTAGCAACTCACTTATTACTACCCCAAAGAAAGCAGCTAGGAAGACTGACCTACATGCAACTACCAAAGTGCTAACCCTATCAGACAGCCAAGCAATGAATCGCTCACAGGAGCCATGATTAGGCAAGCATTGGACCTACTTACTCTTCCGACAACAGAAGGACCAGCTTGGTCACTGGCCTGTCATAACTTACCAATGGTTTGACTCGTCTCCCATCATGGGCCAGATTCCGGTCTCCGGTGACAATCGTAACTTTGCGCACTATGCCGTCTTCACTGGGGTGGGTCTCTGTAATTCGCGCCAATTTCCAGCAGTTTTTAGGTACATCTTCGTCCTTCTCGATTACAATATCTCCCTTTCGAAGATTTTCACGGGATTCACACCATTTCCGACGCTGCTGAAGATTTAAAATGAACTCTCTCCTCCATCGGTCTCAGAATTCCTCAGCTAGAACCTGCACACGCCTCCATCTCTTCGCCAAGTACAAGTCTGCCTTCTCAAAGTTACCAGGTGGGGGGAGTACTGGTCTTGACTTCATCGTAAGTATGTGATTTGGGGTCAATGGGCGCAATGATCCCGGATCCTCCAAATTTTCCACTGTCTATGGCCTGCAATTGACGATTGCCATTGCCTCAGCCATGAGGGTCCTGATCGCCTCATCATCCAGTTGTTGGGCTCTATTTTGCAACAGCTGGTTCAGGATTGCTCGTACTGTTCGGATTTGTCTCTCGACAGCGCCATTCATATGACTGGACTTAGGGAAGCTCATCTCAAACTTAGGCATCATATAATGATAATCAACCCCTTCTGTAAGTAGATGGTCCCGTATTTTCTCGTGGTCCATACCCTCCCAAGCTTTTCTCAACTCCATATCTGCCCCTGCTATGTTGCTGCCCCGATCTGACCGAATCAGACGGCACGGACCCCTGATAGCACAGAATCGTCTCAAGGCATTGATAAAACTATCCGTTGTCATGGAGTTCAATGTTTCTATGTGTACTGCCCTGACAGCCAAACAAGTTATCATCATACCATATCTTTTCAGATCACTCCTCTTTTCCCAGATAGTCCATGGTCCGAAAATATCAAGGGCACAACACTCAAAAGGTCCTTCCCCTGCCTCTATCCTATCCACGGGTAGGTCAGCCATCTTGGGAGTTTCAACATTGCGTCTTGCCTTCCTACATCTTACACATCTATGGATTAATGGAGACACTGCAGTTCTGATGCCTAGGATCCAGTAACCATTTGCCCGGATCTCATTTATGGTCATCCCACGGCCACCGTGAGCGCATTTTTCATGGCGATGATATGCAACCAGTTTTCCCAACTGACTTTTCTTGGGTAGTATGATGGGGTGCTTGTGGCTGATTTTTGCTCTCCTCAATCTGCCACCCAGCCTGACAATTCCCTCTTTGTCCAAGTATGGATCCAAATGATAGAGGGGAGAGGTCCTTCTGATTCCATTGGGCTCATCCTTCTTGAGAGCTTGTATTTCTTCTTCAAACGCTCCGTTTTGCACAATCCTGACAAGAACTCTCTCGCTCTCCTCCAAGGCTGCTACATTTACTACCGGTCCATCTGTCCCCTTGGCTTTATTTCGGCATCTTTGAATGAAACTCAAGCACAGTGCTAGAATCCTCTTGGCCTTTCCTAAACTTGAAAATCTCCTGAGCCATTTGTCATCTAGGGGGCTGGGTCCTGTCTCCTCTGCACTCACAGCATGAACACAGGCTTTCCTAACTTCTGGGTCGTCAGGACTGAGCGTGACATCTCCTGTCATGGTGTTTTTGGGGAGCTCCTGCTCCCAGAGAAATCCGGGTCCCTTTAGCCATTTGGATTCCTTCATTTCCTCCACTGTTAGACCTCTCGACCCTTCGTCAGCAGGATTCTCCTCTCCTCTCACATGTTTCCACTGCTCAGTTTCTGTCCGATCCTTTATTTGCTGAACTCGGTTTGCTACAAACACACCAAATCTCCTAGCCTCATTGGCGATATATCCTAACACGATTTGACTATCCGTCCAGAAAAGTTCATCTGCTACTTTATAGTCCAGTTCTTTGCCAAGTGTGACTGATGCCTTGGCTGACATCACCGCTGCTGTTAACTCCAGACGGGGCATGGTCACTGTCTTGATAGGTGTCACCCTGGCTTTTCCCACCACGTAGCTGCAGTGCACCTGGCCTTGAGGGTTTACCATCCTAAGGAAAGAACACTGTCCTAGCCCTTGCTGGCTTGCATCTGAGAAGTGATGCAGTTGAATTAGATTCGGCTCTCCAAAATCCTGAGGCTTGTAACATCTGGGCATGCTCACATGTTCCAAATCCAATAGGTCAGACCTCCAGGTTCCCCATTTTGCTCGCAAATTCTCTGGGAGAGGGTCGTCCCAATCAGCCCCATCCGCACACAGCTCCTGTAAGATCCTCTTTCCCACAAGAACAACAGGCGCTGCCATCCCTAGAGGGTCATAGACTGATCCAATGGTCGCCAATACTCCTCTCCTAGTAAAGGGCCTGTCTTTTAAAGTGATCCGAAATTGAAAGATGTCCTTTTCAATGCACCAAAATACTCCTAGTGTCCTTTCTATAGGTAGGGTATCCACTGACAGATCCAGATCCTTTACTCCCTGTGCCAAATCTTCCTTTGCGATGCTCTGCATCACTCCTGGTGAATTAGACAATACTTTGTGGAGTTCCAGGCCTATTTTTCCACACATGGCTTTATTCTTAGTGAACAATCCTATTGCCTCCTCATCGGTTTTGGTCGAACCTATTCCATCATCCATATAATAGTTCCTTTTCACAAAATCTGAAATGACGGAGCCAAACTCATCTTCGTAGTCTTCTGCCATACGTCTCAGGGCAAAATTGGCACATCCTGGGGACGAAGTCGCTCCAAATAGGTGTACATTCATACGGTAGATGGTGGGTTCCTTTTCCAAGTATCCGTCTGGCCACCACAGGAATCTCAACATATCTCTGTGTTCAGGGTTCGCTCTAAAATTCAGAAACATCTTCTTGATGTCACACTGAAGTGCCACTGGCTCCTGCCGGAACCGCATAAGTCCTCCTAGGAGGCTGTTTGTAAGATCTGGTCCTTGGAGCAGATTATCATTCAGTGATGTGTCTTTGTACCGTGCACTACAATCGAAGACGATGCGCACTTTGTCATTCTTTTCAGGGTTGACAACTCCAAAATGCGGGATATACCACGTTGGATTATCTGAGTCTACTTCATCCTGAGGAACTTTTGAAGCATGTCCGCTATCCAGCATATCATTCATGAAATCTGTGTATTTGGTCCGATATGTCTCATCCTAGCTCAACCTGGCTCTCAATTGTCTGAGACGCTTCTCTGCCTGGGATTTGTTGTTGGGCAAAACAGGGGCAGGTGTCTTCAAAGGGAGTGGCATTTCATAACGTCCATCCTTGGTCCGATGTATGCCTTCCTCCAATATATTAAGAAACTTCCTGTCCTCCTGTGACATCTCCGTACTTTATGTCCCTTGTCAACACTTCGAACAACTGTTTCGGGGTAGGGTCCTCATCAATCTTCATTGTCTGGACAGCCAAAACCAACTTATCCGACTGAGTATCGAAGGTCTTGAGACAATGGCTAGTTCTGAAAACATCCTCCGGATTCTTGCTTGGTCCTACATTGCCCACGATTCCCCATCCTAGGTCCGTCTTTTGGGCAAAGGGTTCATCACCAGCTCCGCAAACAACCTCTCTCGGTGTCAAAGCTCTGGCACAGTTGTAGCCTATCAACAAACCAACTTCACAAGATTGCTGGGGATGAAACTTTTCTGCTATGTCACATAGATGTGGCCATTCACGTGCAATGCTTGGTGTTGGAATATGGTCGCGATTCGACGGCATGATCTCGCGTGTGTAAGTAGCAGGGAGTTTGATCTTGAGCTCACTGTTTAGTCCTCTCACAAGAAGTCCTTTCACCCTGCTAGTCTCCACTTTCTGTCTCTCCTTAGACATGGTGGACAAGTTCAGTTTAGTAGGGGTTCCTTTCATGTCCAGTTTACTCAAAGTCTGCTCCAAGATAAAGGTAGTGTCTGATTGGCTGTCTAACATACAGTAGGTCATATACTTACCTGGTTTGTCCTCATGCGATAACCACACTGGCAAGATCATTGATGATTTACTCTTCCCCTGGCCATGCACCACGTTTTTCTGGGTCGTCGCCTCTTCTGTCGGGGGGTCTTGTCCGGGTTCCGGTTTCTGTGTCTCCTTAGGATCAGTCTTCTGGTCCCCATGTAGGATTGTAGGATGAAGCTTCTGACACTGACGGCACTTGATCCGGTTTTTACAATCTTTCGCACGATGGGCACCCTTCTTTAAACATCCATAACAAACACCATTCTTGAAAATGAAGTCTTTTCGTTTCTTCATTGGTTCTTTCTGAAGCTTCCCACAAGAATCCAAGTCGTGACTCTGTTTACAGAAAAAATTCAAAGGGGGTAGTCTGGCACCTCTTCCAAAGGGGTCCCTTCTCTCGTAGCCCTCTCCCTCCGACTCTTGACCCATCTATAAACACTACGATTCCGACGGCTTGCAAGCCAATTGGGGAGCTTCTTCAAAATCTCCATACTTTCTCTTTTATCATTTAGAATTCCGAGTGTGTATTTGGCCACTCTCATGGCGGCCGCGCATTGACGTAAAAAGTCCGCCAATTTCCGCAATCCTGGTCCATCGCTCGATTCAACAACCTTCCAGGCTTTTAATTTCTCCCTTAAAGCATTTCCTATAACAAACGGATCACCAAAACGTTTCTTTAGGATTTTCCTTGCCTCGCTGAAAGAATCCACCTCTGACAGGAAGAAATATCCCTCAACCGCCTCCTTTGCTGGTCCGCCTAGGTATTTTTTAAGGTAGTGCATCCGTTCCGCCGGGGGTATGCCTCTGCTTTCAATTAGGGTCTCAAAAACCGCGTTCCAGGCTGGATATTCCAAGGGGTTCCCAGAAAATATTGCTGGCTCCGGAGTGGGTAGACGTGAAAGATTTATTTGCTCTGTAAACTTGGAAATGACTGCTTCCAATCCCATTTCTCGGTCGTTTCCCCTTGGTGACACCGGGGTAAAGGGGGGTGCTTCCACATTCAAAGTCCTATCCTGAGGGGGAGTGGCCACAGGGGGTGCAACCTGGCTGCTGGAATGATCCACAAACACTCCTCTCTGCGGGTCCTGGTTTTTAACATACTCTTCAACTCTAGCCTTTCGCTCCGCGGGTGTCTCAATTTCAGGTAAAGATCCATTACCGTGGTCACTGGCACCAGGCTTCTCCACCGAGTTGATAGCCATCATCTCCGCCTCTGCTACATCAAGTGCTGCTTCCAGCTCGGTCTTCTCCAATTCCGCCTTGATTGCTGCAAGTTTGTCAACATTCTTGATCCTCGCCTTCAGTTGGGCTGCCTGAGCTGCAATATCCAACTTCCAGGATACACTGCTGATTGAGCTACGACTCTTGACCGATTTCCTATCTGTCGCCGATCCCTCGAGCTCCCGCACCATCGCGTGTAGTCTACACATCAGATTGTGGTGGTGGCACTCCAACTCCTCGAACTTCTGGTTGATCTCCCTTGGATCCTGGATGCAACACTCCAAGTCTTTGTGAGCCTGCTCCACCAGCCGCATATAACCTGTGAGAGTCTCTCCCTCTGCTTTCAAAACTGCCGCACCATGATTTTCAGTCAAAGCATCAACGTAAGCTGCACATCGTCTCCACTGCGACACAGCACTCCTTAGCTCCCTCTCTTTTGCCTGAAAGGATTTCTTCTCGGGGGTTGTACCCGACCACAACGCCCGTAACCGATTCATCGCAAGGCCGAATGAAGGGTCAACAACAAATGGCAATGTGCATGTAGGCCTAGTAACTACCCTAACTACTCTAAGATTACCAATCCCAAAGTTCACCAAACCGCATGTAGAGGTAGCATCATGCAAAGGGCCACGGTCACCACTGCCAGATCTCGTCACGAGGGGATGAGCCTCACCGACCACGCTGAAAAATAAGGAAAATGTTAGAAAAAGGGTACACAAGGAGAGTCCAAAGTTCATAAACCATCTCATCAGGACATCAGGTGTTCAAGAAGAATGTCAGTTTGAAGGTCTGAGAAAATGAGGATTAAACGTCTCTTCAAAGTTCGCAATCAGCAATGCTTGTTGTCACCATGCAAGTTATTAGTGTTCATCGCGCTGTTCAGTTCACACTACTTCACAGTTAGACGGCTCTGTATACCAGGTAGTCTGACTCAAGTTGTGGTAGTTGAGACTGTTCACAATCGCAAGTGGGATGTTCAGTCAATATAAGACAATTGACTGAGTAGACTGACCAAGAGTTTACGGTAGTCAAGTCTATTCGCAATGAAACGACAGGTATGCGATAATATTATGTGCACATGCACAAACAATCAGCCTTAATGATAAGCAGACACTCCCAGGACAACATCACACTATGACGATCCTTCGTTCAGCATCGATCGTGACTGCTTCCATCCGGGGATTTCATTGGTATCTTCCAACGCACGACGTGGAGATCTCATTCTCTGTATCTTCCAAACGTATCGAAGGACACCAGAGATTTCACTGTGGCCGCAGCACCCAGGAGGGACTATCTGGTTCCAAGGACTCGACGGACTCTTATGGTTACTATAAAGACTGGTCTTTATTTGCTCAAATGCTGATATCATGAGTTCACATCAATCCGCTCCAAAGAGTCGGTACAAAAGGAGTCGTGAAATCTGTAACCAAACAAATACAATACAATAAGGCAAAAGGTTCATCAAAGGCTACAAGATTTTCTATAAGAGGGTAGTCTCCAAAACTACAGCAAGGTTAGCATGAAAAACCAAAGTTTCTCTTAGAAATTCTCTAAGGCTCAGTGGTGCCATCTACAACCCTAGTGGCGAACTATCCAAAGCACACGGCCAGAAGTGCGCGGTCACGTGACCTCAAGAAATAGAGCATGGCTTCGGCTAAATACTCGTTTCTGACAAAAACAGGCACTAAAAACATACTGGGGTTCTCAGTAAGCAACGTCAGGCATGCATAGACCATGACAAAATACATGAAACCGCCTCAAAAGGGCGATAAACCAGGGGTTTTACTGAAAACTCTCACGCGTCAGTGGCGGGAAAAATGTTGGCCTGTCGAAGACAGGTTCGCTTCACAAAGTTCTCAAATACTCGAGCTGCACCAAAAGTCATATTCTGAGAACAAGATACGGGAGATCTGTACATACTAATCTTTCACGTAGGCCTAGCACAATGCCAACATACCTCTTGGTTTGTCTCAAATTCGTGTATTTAAAAGGAGTCCCGCTGGGACGCTGGGACAAAAAACGCAAACAATGGCTAATGTCCAGAGCGCATGCGCGCAATCACCTTTGGTTCCGTATCCGGAAGTTTTCGCACCAGGGCGCACTTTCAAATTATTGAAGCGCAACTACAGGGAGGGAGGTTTTTATGTTTATTTTTTATGCAATTTAGGTGAAAAGACATGTCAAAATAAAAGAAAATCAAATCAAATTTAATAAATATTTTTTTCAGGATTTCCAGAATTTCAGGTAGGCACTTTTTTAATAGAAAATACATTATAAAAAAAATAATTCAGCCATCAACACTTTTCCAGGTCGGGAGGGGACGCTAAACAAGTTATTTTTTTTATCTGGCCTGAAATGAAAATTAAATTGTCATCAGATATGAAACAATCTGTACTTGAATGCACATTTACAAAGATACATGTACACTAAAACCTGCCCATGCCTGCTTAGAAACAGGCCCAACCTAAGGCCTATACATCCAACTTTACACACACTCATTATAAAACAAGAAGACATTGTGAATGTCATATGGTTCCCACGTAGTTATATTCAGTAACAAGAAGAGCAGCTTCGGTTGTCCTTGTAATCTGGGAGAAGTACAAGACAAGAGCATGTTTTTACAGTGTGTCCCACTATGTTTGTTAGGTATAGCATCTGGATGGTCTGATTTACCGACCAGTGGTGGTAGTGTAGGGCGAGGGAAATTCAAAGTACTTGCCAACCAGGAATATGCTTGTTTTGAACACAAGATTTCCATAAGGGCAGCAAAGTTGGGTGTTGATTTTTATCATCAAAGCTTTGAATTTTAAGTAACTGAATTTTAACTGACAAAAATGGGACGGCCTAATGATGAACAAAGCAAAGTTAATGCTCTTATGATAAGTTCCACTCTACAAATGTATTGGACTGTGCATTTGCTAGTTCTTATTTGTAGGATATCCACAATTTTTGATATGAGGTTGGCAACTTCAAAAGCATGACCATCAGTTTCTCGGGCAATGTAGCTGTTTACCCAAGGCTGTACATCCATAGGATGGATCCTTGCGGTGTTACGGCACAACAGCCTTGTGACCTGGCACTTTGCCGTGCGTCTCCTTTGAATAGGCCTTTTTACTTCTGGTCGTAGGCCTGTGTTGTCCTCATTTTGCAGCGAAAGCTATTGCTAGTTTTTATTCATATGACCCATTGCCTCCGTGTTGGTGACTGGCCAAAGAATTGACATGTTAAACATTCTCAATCCACCGTGTATTTTGCCCGCAATGAGACACATCACAACCTATGGGAACGATAGCACCAACAAAGGTACATCTACATTGTACGCAATGCCAACACAATGTTTGTTGCATAACAAAAAAGCAAAGAAATAAATGGAAAAATCTTGTTTCAACTTTGTTTATTTCAAATTACAGTTGAGCAGTCTAAGAGAGGAATTACACTGCATACAATACAAGTTGATTTGTTTTCTATATTATTGGCCTACTACAGTTGACGATGGTCAAGTCCTAAATTAGTCAAGTCCTAAATTATTCATACCTATATAAAGTACTGTGCTCATACATGTTGACCTACAGATGGGCACCATGGTATGATGGCAAATATTCATCGAGATCAATAATTGTATTGATCATGAAAATGGGACTTGGAGATGCCTGACATTTTTCACGATAAATGAGTCTGTTCATAATTCTTAAATAATTTTAATATGTTTGTTATTATTCCAAATCTCTGCCCAACCTGAAGATATTTGAGATAATGAAAAGTATCTAAAATATCAAAGTTGATGTTTTTCTTGAATTGTACAGTGATCAGGAAAGACATAAATATTGGAACAAATCAATAAATCATTACAAAGAAATTCAAGTGAAAGAGTCTTATGGTAAAATATTTCAAATGGCTTCAAGCGGGGCTGAGATTTATTGAACTTGTTTTAACCCAAAAACCTTGAATTTAATTACAGACCTGTTTTTCATGATAAATATATGTCAGGTATCTCAACGTTTCATTTTCGGTGTATATCAAAATTATCCACATTTCCGTGTTTTTTCGGGGAATTTGCCAATCTGAAGGACCATGAGCAGAGTACTTTCTAGAGGGGTCTGAATTTAGGTCAAATTTTACATAAGTCAATATCCAATATCTCAAGATACGATACATAGATTGAGAAGTTATGTATGTTATGTTAAAGTTTGGTATGTATGGTATGTTAAGTACACTCTTGTAGGAAAGTAAAAGTCTAAGGACACCAAATATATCTCAATATTTCGGAGGGATACATACATTTCCATCTTGTATACATGTCACATATTGCTCTAGCATGTTGGTTCAACGGTCCCGTGCCAGAAAATTAGTTTTGAGTATTTTTAAATCTCGAAATTCCCGCTTCCAATTTACAACAGTTTTATTAACTCATCGATTCTAAGACTTCCTGTGAAAAAATTGAATGAAAATCTCATTTCACTTTTGAGATATATCAAAATATCATCCAAAGAAAGTGCTTTAAATGTGGACCAATTTTCATATTTGCTGATGTTTATAGTGTAAGTTAAACAGTAAATCCGTTAAAACTGGCATGAATCATAATGTTATCATGAAAAGGATCATATGAAACAAAAAGAATCGATAAAAATCTCAAAAATCTCCAATCTCAGAAACTGATGATATTTTGATATAATTCCAAAACGAAAAGAGATTTTCATTTAATTTCTTCACAGGAAGTCTTAGAATTGATCAGTTAATAAAACTGTTGTGAATTGGAAGCAGGAATTTCAAGATTTAAAAAAATCCATTTTTTCTTGATATTTTGAAATGGTGATATTTTCAAGATGCAAAACGCAAAACTAATTTTCTGGCACGGGACCGTTGAACCAATATGCTAGAGCAATATGTGACATGTGTACAAGATGGAAATGTATGTATCCCTCCGAGATATTGAGATATATTTACTTTTACTTTCCTACAACAGTGTACATGTCTCCGGAACATAACCCCAGTTTTTAGCTCACCTCTTAGCAGAGGTGAGCTTATCCCATACCGTGGCGTCCGTCGTCCGTCGTCGTCGTCGTCGTCGTCGTCGTCGTCGTCGTCGTCGTCGTCGTCCGTCGTCCGTTAGCAGGGCACGTTTCGTAACTGTTAGAGCTATTGAGTTGAAACTTGGTACACATGTACCCTTATGTAATGACACCTTGGAGACCAAGTTTCGGTCCGATTCGTTTCATGGTTTGGCCACCAGGGGGCCAAACGTTAAAAGTGAAAATATGCAATATCTCCCTTAATAGTAGTCGGGAAATTTTGAAAAAAATATGGTAGGTAGTTCTGGCAAAGGTGCATCACATATCCTCCGGGTTTTTGATTTGACCTCCTTTTCAAGGTCACAGAGGTCAAATGGTGTAAATTGGCCGTTAGGATGTAACGATGGCACGTTTCTAAACTGCAATGACTATTGATACCAAATTTGGTACACATTTACCCCTTAGTCAGGTGATCTTAGGGACCGAAGTTTGGTCCAATATGATTCACCACTTGACCACCAGGGGGCAAAATCCAAAAACCTTAAAAATGTGATTATTCCTTAACTTCTTGCCCGATTGCCACCAATTTGATATCATGGGTACATCTAACCACCGTACAGTATATGTCACACAGGTTTTTAATTTGACCTTCTTGTCAAGGTCACAGAGGTCAAATGGTGTAAATTCGCCGTCGGGCCGTAACTATGGCACATTTCTTAACTGCAATGACTGTTGATCACAAATTAAGTACACATGTACCCCTTGGTCAGGTGATCTCAGGTACCCAAGTTTGGTGCGATCTGATTTGCCGTTTGGCCTCCAGGGAGAGGGCCAAATCCTAAATTCTTCAAAATGCCATTATTCCTAGTAATGACTTGCCCGATTGGCACCAATTTTATATCATAGGTACATCTGATTCTAACAACCATTCAATGTGTCACCCGGGTCTTCTTTGATTTGACCTACTTTTCAAGGTCACAGAGGTCGAATGTACTGTAAATTGGCCATTTTGGGGAAATTGTTATTGCTTGGACCTACATCAAACCTAACACTACATGACACAATACCATGCTCTTTATCCATCTTTCCTCCACATGAGGTGAGCACAATGGCCCTGGCCATTTCATTCAAATACATAATATCAGTTTTTCAAATACATAATTTTTTCAAATACTCAAAATTGATGTTTTCAAATAACTGTTTAGTCGCTCATTTCATCCATGTCGTGGTTGCTCACTTCAAGAAGACTTTCATTGTCGCTCACTTCAAGAAGGCTTTCATTGTCGCTCACTTCAAGAAGGCTTTCATTGTCGCTCACTTCAAGAAGGCTTTCATTGTCGCTCACTTCAAGAAGGCTTTCATTGTCGCTCACTTCAAGAAGGCTTTCATTGTCGCTCACTTCAAGAAGGCTTTCATTGTCGCTCACTTCAAGAAGGCTTTCCTTTTCTCTCTTGATTATCTGAAATGTAGCCGGAAAAGGGGGGATCAAATAATTGTATAATATAGTTATTCAATTGTGAGTGAAGGTCAGTGTGGCTTAAAGGTCAGTGTGGCTTAAAAAAGACATTTTTCAACTGTAACTTTTCAGTTAGACTGAAAAGTCAATGGCGTGCCATACTGATGGTATGCTTTATGGCAAAGAAGGCTCCTATTTTTTTGGAATGGCCCTCAGCCTTTCTCTGCGATTTATACTTTCAGAGTAATTGCCCATGGTTTCAGCGAGTTTTGTATTTTTAAGGGATGCTCTGTGCAAGTTATTGGAAATATTTGAAGCAATTTTGGACCTCATATTAACTTACCTTGGTAATTAGCATGTCCTCAATGACCACCGTCATAAATTTGTCTGGGGGGAGTTTTAAAGTTGACTCTACGCTATAAATCTTGGCGTCTTCCTCGCCATCGGGATTGGCCAAGATTTCATTGGGCATTCTCGCTACCACTTCCAATGAAATGGTGGAAGTGTCTAGTACTATCTGAAAGACAATTTGTAGTTTGGTTTATAGCAGGAATATACACAGACTATAGTCTTAATCTATTCTTAGTCATACAGAACAGATTCTTAATCTGAAGGATTTGAGTATGAACCCTTTTAGTGCTGGATATTCTGAGATGATACTTCTTTTTTCGACAAGTGGAAACATGAAAACTGTAAGAGTTACCAGTACCAGGGGTATATCGCTATTTTGGGGATCTTGGGAACCCCGTCTGGTACATAGTCCAGTGTATGTCATTACAACCTTAAACCGATCAGAGCACGAATCACCAGTCAATAATTGGGACATTATGTAAGTTTGACAGCTTTATTTGTAGTTATCCGGTTGACCAATAAAGATAAAGCCAGACATCACGCTAACCCAATTGCAATTGTCCTGTGGTAGGACCGAGTGCAGTTACAGTTCAGTTACAGTTGGATTCTCTTAAGTGAGAAAGTTGGTGACCAGAGTAGTGTGTATAGACAAAAATCGCAATTAAGGGGCAACTTGAATAGTTGAATAGTGATTATCATGGCATGTAATCAGAATTAGGGCGAGCAGACTAAATCGGCCAATCAAAATGGGGGATTTTTTCAATCACTGCATAACACAATTGGTCTACCGCAGTCGGACTTCTCTTGGTGATATGGTGAACCCAGAAGCCAGTCGGAACAGCCAATAAACAATCATAATAAAAGTTCTGCAGCTGTCGTATTTGCAAAGCTTGGCGGTCTAGACATGAATGCCAATTAGATTAAACACTATCAATTAACTAAGCTTGCAACCAATCTTAAGGCAATGAAATATCATTTATGGTGTGCAATAATTCAAGAAATCGCCTGGTATTATGGGCCGATTGAATGCTTGCCCTCATTTGGAACCATTACATGCCACAATTCATAATCAAGTTGCACCTATTTCTGATTTTTGCCAATACACATGGGTGGCACTTTATTCAATTTGGTACACCATTTTGCCATATAACTGTACCTGTAAGGTTGTTTCCGGTGTTGACCCCAACGAATATACGATGGAATTGTCATCTCGCTGATACTTTTCTGTTCGTAGATTCTCTATTTTCTGTTCGTAGATTCTCTATTTTAACTTTTTTATTCACATGTAAATCATCAGCAACATTGGATTTTCGATTCCAGAATTTCACATGTATTTCCTTGTTGCCGCTTCCTACAATGATGTCACACTTCTTCCAATTGGCCTTTGTTTGCAGGGGAAAGATCTGGAACGAACATAACAATTGACAGAGTGCAATTTCATTGAAGCATTTCTCTGAATAAACTGAGAAACATTTGTATCCGATTAGAAGTTATGATAAAAGTTCATTTAGTCTTTAGGTCTTTAGTTGTTATATACCAGTATATATTGCTCCAGTAAAGGGGCAATTGATGAACAACCACCATCCTTAAAGATATGTCTGTAACTACTTTTTCTAGTTTTCCACTAATCAGGTACCGGTATCACTCTTTGCCAGTGCGGACTGTTTATAATGGTAAAAAAAATGTGGCAGTGCTTAATTGTGGCATTATAAACGGTAGCATTTCAAAGTGTAATGGAATCGTTAGAACTGCTGTATTACCTTTCTTACAACACCTTCAATTGAGAGCCGTTCTACGGTGGTCTTTATTTTTTTCATTTTCCTTTTTTGGGGAGTGATAAAAGAGATGTTCCGTTTGTTTGTCAACACTACATTTTTCGCATGGTAAACCTGCAATTAAGAATTGAAATGTGTTTTATGTCGCAAGCTAAATGTTCAAAAGCAGGGGAATTCAGCGGTCACATATCAAGAATACCTCAGATCATCCCAGTTTAGTTTATCTTCCAACTTCCGCTTCAAGTTCAGATCTGAAACTGCTCACAATAAGTCATTACTTTATGAACTGTAGAATTGATGTGTCGTTATGACAGAGAGGATGTGTCGTAATGACAGTTGAGAGCAATGTTTTATTCACTTTAGTTTTCTTGGCATGATGCGGAATTTGAAAGCCAGGCTTCACTAGGGAGTCGGATATCACTTTAATCTATCGATGTCTGGGGATCATGAATCAGTCCTAAAAGGTGATATTATTAGTCATTCAACACTTTTCCTTCATAGATTCCTTGCAAAAGTCTGAGGGTAAAATCCTCTCGAAACCGTCATTGAGGTTGCATTCAAGCGAAATTAAACAAAACAAAGGCCTGTGAATGAATGCAATGAATGCATTTTGAAGGCCTTTTTAAAGATCTTATTCAATAATTTTTAGAAACTTTTTCTCAGTTGGTTACTACAAAATCAAGGAGGACGACTCACCAGCTCATAGTGACAAAGTTCAGCAGTTTTATCCCGGTCTGATTCTAGTCTTATTTCAACACGAGTTTTATGTGGTCAAATTAAGAGCAAATCAAAACAAAGGTAAAACAAAGATTATTTCAAATCCTAGTTGTCCAATTTTAATAGTTGACCAGCCCATTGTATGCCAAAAGCGGTGATCAAATCACAGCAAAAATGATTAATATTTTTTACTTACTTTAGTTTTTTGATGTAGTCGAATAGTCGGTTGGTCATTGATGATCGTTGGGTTGAAGACCACAATTGACTTTCCAGTCCTTAAGAGGCTCTGCTCAATGGTTTTATGCATTACGAATGGAAATTGTAATGTATAAATCTCGGGCTTGGTTTCAATCAATATATCTGACCTATAGGCAGAGTTTAATTTTACCGGCGAATTTAGGCATTTAGCCTTCGGTAAGTTTGACATGCTGAAATAAAAAGAAACATATGTAAGTAATACTGAATAGTGGTTAGATGTTCCCCTGTTGATCAGATTGGTGGCGATCAGGCAAGTAAGCAATAATCACCTTTAAGGCTTTCAGATTTGTCCCCTTATAAGCGAAATATCACACTTTTTAGACTTACACTTTTGGCCCCCTGGTGGCCAAGTTGACAATCAGATTGGACCGAAATTCAGTGTCAAGAGGTCACTTGACCTAGGGGGTCCCATGAACAAACTTTCACGTTCATATAGCCCCAATGATTAAGAAACGTGCCACTGTAGGATACGACGACGACAACGACGGACGGCGGACAATGCGGTATTGTTAAGACTCCCAGCGGCGAGCCAAAAAGTGTACTCGACCACAAAAAGAATTGGTGCGGAGGGCGGGATGAAAATAAAGATTTTTTTCACTTTAGGGCAATTTTTGGGGAGGCGGACACAGAGAATAGGCAAAAAAAATTTTTTTTTTTTTTCTTGAAAGTCAAACTCGTCCCCAGCGGAGTTTACGTACCTACAACACCACTGGAATAGGCTGCGTTGATCTACTTTTGGTCTACTGCAAATGCATTGGATATGCGCATCAATACATACTAATTTTTTGACCGCAGAACGTTTTGGCGGCAGGATTCAAGTAGTCCCGTGCATGTTATTTTGAAATCGCAGATAATCAACGTCAAAATTCAATTATTTGGACAAAAAATGTGTTTTCTATCTCAAATGTACCTTATCTATACCCTACTAGTACAGAGAAGGCAGTTTTTATTTTTGGCACTGGGGATGACGCTTCACAACATTCTTGTGAAAGCGATTCAGCCTATGCCAGTGGTGTTGTAGGTACGTAAACTCCGCTGGGGAAAAGTTTGCTTGAAAGTGCCATTTCCCTAGCGGCACATTCGAGAACCAACTCATAAAAAAGTCTGGCCTTACTGGAATGATTTTAATCCGTCTATAACTGTTTAACTGCACACCACTTTTTTCGGATTTTTGAGATCTGGCGATTTGTAATGCATCATTCCATTGATATTACCCAGAGACATTCTACCCAAATACATGAAATATCGCGAACTTTCGCAAGGGATCTGTATGAACCAAATGTTATAGATACAATCTGCCCAACCAATGCGAATTACCTTAGTAGGGGTTGTTGGCTGTCTTGACGCAAGGGCCCAACGCGCCGCGTAGCGGCAAAAAAGCGAAGCTGGCGAAACATTTATAACGGGTCACCGTCACTTATTATTGGACTTATAGCGCATTTACGGGGTTGCAACTATTTTGCTTTATAGTGTCACCAGGAAAGAAAAGCATGCGACCTAACGCCGATCTATTTGTATAAAGTGATAATTGGAAGGTATATAGTAGGAAATATCAATAAAATAATCATTCCATGTCGTCTTTTGAGGGCATTTTTGATTGTAAAAAATATATGTGTACGTCACCGTAGTCTCTGCAATGATAATTTTATCAGAGCAGTCTCGCGCAAGTAGAAGTTCTTTACCTATTAGTTCTTCACTTATTAGTCTCAACGTCTGGCGCAAAGCCAGACGTTTTCCATTACGATTTCACTACGATGTTTGACAAGAAGGAGCAGTGCGCGAGATATGCTAATGAGCAGACTTCCCTCGCTTGAGTTTCTGAAGAATGTTCCATATCGCGCTAAGCTCATCACTATGACAGGCGTGCAGCGGTAGGTATCTGCTCCCCAACTTCCACCCTAATACGGTACAACAAGTTACCATTTGATGGGAATGGGACAATGCCCTCACTGTTTATGGAGTCATAGGGATAAGAAGACATTATTCATTAGTGTTGGTACAAGTCATTTTGCCCAAAAAGCATGCGCATTCAAAAAACAAAATATGCAAGGTATCACGTACATGACCATGACGACGTGCAGAAAGTGCACTGGCCAGTGCATACCCTATGGCTATGTACTAGTAAACATGGTAAACATGAACAACATCATTATTCATCGGCAGTTCATTTTACTCCGAGCTTTTCCTGAAACATATAGCCATGATGATTAGGCCTACCATGTACCATGACCAATAACAGCACTAGATCATGTAGATGTCAACAAGTTCACATGAACCGTATAATCCCGCATGGCGCATGTGGGGCATGCGTCTAAACCAAAGCCCCAAAATCACTTGTTTTGGTCTATTTCACTTGTGTTTCCCCCGTCTCCCAGTCCATAATACATTTACAGTTTACAATCCCCGATCATGGCCCAACAAAAGGTCATCGGTTGACTAAAGGAACACAACTGTTCAATGGATTTATAGTTGAATGCGATCAAACTACGTCTTTTCAATCGTGGATTGTAAACCCCATGGGCCTAGGGAAGGCCCTATAACAATACTTTCGACACAGTTATTATCTCCGCTGCCTCCACCATGTTACACACAGTGCTCACTGCTGATTCTAAAATGCGCCACCTAGTCAAAACAGGACATATGTTCTTCTAGGAATAGATCTCTTTCCAATATTTCGTCATTCCACTATCGTCATCACCTCATCATACTTTCATTGACATTACAGGCACACATCCACAGAGCACTCTTCAAATCATCTACACAGTGGTTATCCAACTAGGATTATAAAGGTAATTTCTTAGCCCCACACAGTGGGTTTCAGTCTTGATAAAGGGGCACTATTGCTAGCAGCTAGGTAGGCAAGATAAAGTTAGACGAAGTAGCCGATAGGGGTCTCTCACCCCTCAAAGTCCGTCACAACTATTCAAGCTTGTACAAGGAATACATGCAGCGCTGACTCTAACAAGACCCAATGGGAATGTCGCACAGTCATCTGTCAAAAACAAGACCTATGTTGCAGTATGATCTCTTGCCAATATTTAATAATTGCACTATCGTCATCACCTCATCATACTTCATTGACATTACAGGTACACATTGACATAGACCACTGTTGCAGTCAACGACACAGTCGCTATCCAAGTAGCATTTATAGAGGTACATGTAATTATCATTATCATACCTCATTAGCATGTGAACCAATCACGTCGCGTCCTTTGCGATCACGGCAAAGCCTCATGGAATAATGTCTTTCACCGTTGAATAATTTTTCATATTCCATGCCTACAACTTCAATTTCTTCATATTCCATGGCTAGAAGTTCAATACTAATATAATATCCAAGATAAAGTTACAAGAAGTAGTCAATAGGGTTCTCTCACCTCTCACTGTATGTCCACACTATTCACGCTTGTACGAGGAATACATTCAATGCTGAATCTAACAACACCCAGGGCCCTTACTCTGTATATTAGTCACTGGAAGATGGCCCATTTCACTCCTTGCTTCTACTTCACCTATAGTCTCATTGCAAATGCCTCAGTTCTATGATATCACATTCACTTTCAGCTGTCATGCAACGCAACAACTGTGCTATTTGCCATCGCACATCAACGAAGAAGTGCAGCCGCCCACATTCCACCTCACGTCTGTCCGACCAGCTGCAATCCTCGAGGACGCCCCACTGTACCACGATTTCACTACGATGTTTGACAAGAAGGAGCAGTGCGCGAGATAGGCAAATGAGCAGACTTCCCTCGCTTGAGTTTCGGAAGAATGTTCCATATCGCGCTAAGCTGACCACTGCTGACCATGACAGGCGTGCATTGGACTGGTACAGGTTGGAACTGAACATTGAATATGCTGGTGGTGACGCTTTCTGATGAGAAGTTGGTCGTGACTGATGCAGTATCCTTGGACTTGTCCACAGCATCGTTCAATCATTGCTCTCTGTGCTGCCTTGATTCTGTACTTACCCAAATACTAAGACCAAATGCCTGTTGACTGTGCTTTAAGAGAGACTGGCGCCATGCCTAGAGATATGACTGACCCCTATTGGCAAATTTGTATGACTTTATCTTGCCTACCTAGCTGCTGCCTATAGTCTCCCTTTAACTGCGGAGCACTTCAAAGTCGATAAAATGCCATGTTCCACCTTTTAATGTGTTCAGACCGCCATTTTCAAAATAATCAAGTCAGGACACTGCCTTCTAGTCTCATAATAAATTTTGCTTTCCTCAATAATAACATTTCTTCTTCTTCAATGCTTTCATCATTCCAAACTTCTCCTCCTCTGACTTTTACAGGGGTACAGTCATGGCAATCAAAACCCAAATACTGAGACCAAATGCCTGTTGACTGTGCTTTAAGAGAGACTGGCGCCATGCCTAGTCTCTCTTAAAGCACAGTCAACAGACACCAACCCCCTCAGACTCAGAAACCACAAACGCCCAACCCTTCCTGCTACCTTAATACTTCTGGGTTTTGATAACCAGGCCCTGAACAGCGAATTGTGTTCTACTAGTATGCGATAGAAACTAATATTTGTGCTTGTATGGAAATTCAAAATTCGTCAGGTTAGTGTTTATCCTGTAGGGTCCATGTGTGAAAAGTCTTTCTACAAATAATGCTAAAGAAAGAACTAGCTGAAGTAAACCTGCCCCGATTCAAAGAATCTTTACATTTTATCAAACAGAGCATCAGAATTTGGGGGGAAAATCCACTATTGAGGGACATTATACTCACCATAGAAAAGAAAGCTGAATTTGGTAGAGGAAATTTGCTATGCTTACATTGTAGCAGTTCCTTTTCCTTCGAAGTCCATGGAGAAAGTGGGAAGACAGCTGTGTCCAGACGGCTTTTATTGAGGACTTCGAACAGTGTTACATGGAATATTGCATAAGCTGATAGGTTCATTCAGTGATCCAAGATCAATGAATGAAGTGAATGGTTGTAATCATCAATGGAATATGACATAAAAGGGGTCTTAACTCATTTTAACCCTCTATAAGTCCATTTCCCTATTCAAATACTGGCTCCCGATTCAGCTACAAGTCACTTAACCCTTTCTGACTCCATTTCATTCATTTGCAAGTCACTTTAACCCTTTTTGACTCCATTTCCCAGTTCAAAATGCCAGTTCCTTATTCGTCTTAACTCATTTTAACCCTTTATCAGTCCATTTCCCTATTCAAATGCTGGCTCCCGATTCAGCTACAAGTCACTTTAACCCTTTCTGACTCCATTTCATTCATTTGCAAGGCACTTTAACCCTTTCTGACTCCATTTCCCGGTTCAAAATGCCAGTTCCTTATTCGTCTTAACTCATTTCAACCCTCTATCAGTCCATTTCCCTATTCAAATGCTGGCTCCCGATTCAGCTACAAGTCACTTTAACCCTTTCTGACTCCATTTCATTCATTTGCAAGTCACTTTAACCCTTTCTGACTCCATTTCCCGGTTCAAAATGCCAGCTCCTTATTCGTCTTAACTCATTTTAACCCTATATAACTCCATTTCCCTATTCAAATGCTGGCTCCCGATTAAGCTACAAGTCACTTTAACCCTTTCTGACTCCATTTCCCGGTTCAAAATGCTAGCTCCTTATTCGTCGTAACTCATTTTAACCCTCTATAAGTCTATTTCCCTATTCAAATGCTGGCTCCCGGATTCAGCTGCAAGTCACGTTAACCCTTTCTGACTCCATTTCATTCATTTGCAAGTCACTTTAACCCTTTCTGACTCCATTTCCCAGTTCAAAATGCCAGTTCCTTATTCGTCGTAACTCATTTTAACCCTCTATAAGTCCATTTCCCTATTCAAATACTGGCTCCAAATTCAGCTACAAGTCACTTTAACTCTTTCTGACTCCATTTCATTCATTTGCAAGTCTCTTTAACCCTTTCTGACTCCATTTCCCAGTACAAAATGCCCAGTTCCTTATTCGTCTTAACTCATTTTAACCCTACATAACTCCATTTCCCTATTCAAATACTGGCCCCCAATTCAGCTACAAGTCACTTTAACCCTTTCTGACTCCATTTCATTCATTTGCAAGTCTCTTTAACCCTTTCTGACTCCATTTCCCGGTTCAAAATGCCAGTTCCTTATTCGTCTTAACTCATTTTAACCCTATATTACTCCATTTCCCTATCCAAATGCTGGCTCCCAATTCAGCTACTAGTCACTTTAACCGTTTCTGACTCCATTTCATTCATTTGCAAGTCACTTTAACCCTTTCTGACTCCATTTCCCGGTTCAAAATGCCAGTTCCTTATTCGTCTTAACTCATTTTAACCCTCAATAAGTCCATTTCCCTATTCAAATGCTGGCTCCCAATTCAGCTACTAGTCACTTTAACCCTTTCTGACTCCATTTCATTCATTTGCAAGTCACTTTAACCCTTTCTGACTCCATTTCCCGGTTCAAAATACCAGTTCCTTATTCGTCTTAACTCATTTCAACCCTCTATAAGTCCATTTCCCTATTCAAATACTGGCTCCCGATTCAGCTACTAGTCACTTTAACCGTTTCTGACTCCATTTCATTCATTTGCAAGTCACTTTAACCCTTTCTGAATCCATTTCCCAGTTCAAAATGCCAGCTCCTTATTCGTCTTAACTCATTTTTACCCTATATAACTCCATTTCCCTATTCAAATGCTGGCTCCCGATTCAGCTACAAGTCACTTTGACCCTTTCTGACTCCATTTCATTCATTTGCAAGTCACTTTAACCCTTTCTGACTCCATTTCCCGGTTCAAAATGCCAGTTCCTTATTCGTCTTAACTCATTTTAACCCTCAATAAGTCCATTTCCCTATTCAAATGCTGGCTCCCAATTCAGCTACTAGTCACTTTAACCCTTTCTGACTCCATTTCATTCATTTGCAAGTCACTTTGACCCTTTCTGACTCCATTTCCCGGTTCAAAATACCAGCTCCTTATTCGTCTTAACTCATTTTAACCCACTATAAGTCCATTTCCCTATTCAAATACTGCCTCCCGATTCAGCTACTAGTCACTTTAACCGTTTCTGACTCCATTTCATTCATTTGCAAGTCACTTTAACCCTTTCTGAATCCATTTCCCAGTTCAAAATGCCAGCTCCTTATTCGTCTTAACTCATTTTAACCCTCTATAAGTCCATTTCCCTATTCAAATGCTGGCTCCCGATTCAGCTGCAAGTCACGTTAACCCTTTCTGACTCCATTTCATTCATTTGCACTAAGTCACTTTAACCCTTTCTGACTCCATTTCCCGGTTCAAAATGCCAGTTCCTTATTCGTCTTAACTCATTTTAACCCTCAATAAGTCCATTTCCCTATTCAAATGCTGGCTCCCAATTCAGCTACTAGTCACTTTAACCCTTTCTGACTCCATTTCATTCATTTGCAAGTCACTTTGACCCTTTCTGACTCCATATCCCGGTTCAAAATACCAGCTCCTTATTCGTCTTAACTCATTTTAACCCACTATAAGTCCATTTCCCTATTCAAATACTGGCTCCCGATTCAGCTACAAGTCACTTTGACCCTTTCTGACTCCATTTCATTCATTTGCAAGTCACTTTAACCCTTTCTGACTCCATTTCCCAGTTCAAAATGCCGTGGATCGAGTTTGTTTACAATTGGAAAAGCCGTGACGTCACCGCGGTATCGTCCTTGTCTGGCCTCTATCTCGACCTAACTTGAAAATAGTACACATCCCTGCGGCCTATATAATGTATGCTATTGCGTGGCCTACTTACTGACACAGACTCCCTGTAGCCAGGTCAGAACTCTCCGTCCAATTTCAGCTTAAGCTAAAAAAATTGCAATGCATCAGGTGTGGATATACTGCCTATCATGCAATGTCCAGTTTAGCATGAAGCATGCTGTTTCATCTTTACCTGTTCTGTTAACACACAGACCATGCCGACCTTGGCCTAGGAATTTTATGGTCAGTCTGGGGTGAAATCCCAAGGTGTATTGTAACAGTGACAAACAGGAATATTGCTTCAAAAAAAGGTAACCGGAAAAACGCCGACCGACCGACCGACCGACTGACCGACTGACCTGCGAACCTACCGTCATATGCAGTATCCCTTTCGCTTTCTATAGCACATGTATCTGTGTAGTGCCCAGCGCAATGGACGTGATGGAATCCGACGTGTCTGAAAGCAGCATCTCCAGTCAATTATACCGGGAAAACGAGCCCACGCGGTAAGGAACTGATAACGATACTCTAAAGATATGCTTTGTCTACATGGTCGGTGGATATAAAAACATGATTTGGGCCTAATCTATGCACTGTAGTTTTTCTACTCGAGTGTCTCGACCGATGCAATGCATGAACTGCAACGCGCAATATGCATTTGTTGTCATTTGAACAGCGCACGTGCGCTCGTTTACAATTTCATTTCAAATGACCTGCTGCTGTCCGACACGTCGGACTCCATCATGTCCATTGCGCTGGGCACTACACAGATACATGTGCTATAGAGAAGCAAAAGGGATACTGCATATGACGGTAGGTTGGCAGGTTAGTCGGTCGGTCGGTCGGTCGGCGTTTTTCCGGTTACCTCAAAAAATGCCAGTTCCTTATTCGTCTTAACTCATTTCAGTCCTCTATAACTCCATTTCCCTATTCAAATGCTGGCTCCCGATTCAGCTACAAGTCACTTTAACCCTTTCTGACTCCATTTCATTCATTTGCAAGGCACTTTAACCCTTTCTGACTCCATTTCCCGGTTCAAAATGCCAGTTCCTTATTCGTCTTAACTCATTTCAACCCTCTATCAGTCCATTTCCCTATTCAAATGCTGGCTCCCGATTCAGCTACAAGTCACTTTAACCCTTTCTGACTCCATTTCCCGGTTCAAAATGCCAGCTCCTTATTCGTCTTAGCTCATTTCAACCCTTTCTGACTCCATTTCCCTATTCAAATGCTGGCTCACAATTCAGCTATCAGTCACTTTAACCCTTTCTGACTCCATTTCCAAGTTCAAAATGCCAGTTCCTTATTCGTCTTAACTCATTTCAGTCCTCTATAACTCCATTTCCCTATTCAAATGCTGGCTCCCGATTCAGCTACAAGTCACTTTAACCCTTTCTGACTCCATTTCATTCATTTGCAAGTCTCTTTAACCCTTTCTGACTCCATTTCCCATTTCAAAATGCCGTGGATCGAGTTTGTTTACAATATGCAGTGCCATCTTGGAAAAGCCGTGACGTCACCGCGGTATCGTCCTTGATTTGCAAGTCACTTTAACCCTTTTTGACTCCATTTCCCGGTTCAAAATGCCCAGTTCTTTATTCGTCTTAACTCATTTCAATCCTCTATAACTCCATTTCCCTATTCAAATACTCGCTCCCTATTCAGCTACAAGTCACTTTAACCCTTTCTGACTCCATTTCATTCATTTGCAAGTCTCATTAACCCTTTCTCATTTTAAGCCTGCTCAGCTAAGTCTGAAGTTTCTCGTACAATCAGGTGATAGGCGGATGACCGCAGTTGCTGTATTTAGTATGGCCACTACTATATCATATGTTTGTGGATAATACGATCTGACTAGTTTAAACAGTTTCTGACTATTTTAAACAGGATCTGACTATTTTAAACAGTTTTCAGAGTAATAATTTTAAACGGGTGCTCGGTTTACCGAAGCGATCACACCATGGCAAGCTTCTGAAAGCCATTTCTGTTAATCCTGTCTCCTCTGTGATCCTCAATAGTAAGTTATTACTTTTTAACCGTATTTTTAAACGTCGGTCCCCGGCTAGTGCTCTTAACGCTGTTCTTTTGGCTGAATTTTTAACGGGGCGTGGTTGTACTGCTGGTACACTGTTGCACGATGTCTCCCATCACGTGTCGCCTGCTGTTCTTGCTTTTTCAGACCGTCCCCGCTCGCTCTGCCCCGTTGGCGTGGCCTCTGTTGGCGAGGATGGCGTAGTTGACTCTCTTAGGTCTCTCCTCCTCGACGACAGATACTGCTCCCCGGGGTCGCACGAGAGGGGGCTGGTCAAACTTTTGGTACGAGCTTTTTAATCATGTACTATTTTATATTTGTTGAACTTTTATGTATCTATTGTACTTGTCATTGTTCTCCTGTTTGGAGGTTTAAATAAATAAATAAAATAAAGCAGATTCAATTTAGTCTTAGATTAAGCAAGTTGTTTAAGAGTTGTTTCTCACGAACCTGTTGTACAAATTATTGTTGTACAAATTCATTCAGTTTTGTTTACCATAACAATACTTAACCGCATCCTTCAATGAATATTGCATATAAACTTGATCATTCATTCCAGGTTTAAAATGCTTCTTTGTTTACTCGCCATATATAATTTTGATACCACCCAGTAAAGCACGCCAAGGCATCAACGACTCATCCCAGCTGCAACTGCCCTGCTCATAACCCGTCCTGGGACCTCTAGTTACAGCATCAAAGGCGTATAGCTGAGTACCAGGGCCTGTTTCTATGACCTCGGAATACCCATTCTCACTTAACACCTCTTGGTCTTATGTTTATCTATGATCGTAGAGGAAGGGCGAAGGGCAACTAGCCTTAATCTGCTGCTGACATCCCCTTAATCTTCCATTGCGTAATCAGAAGCTATATCTAACGCCAAGGGCCATTTGCGCCTTCATTGATCTCAATACTTCGCACGTGTTTGGAGTGGAGTGTTGTATAGTTTTTTAAAGATAGAGTATTATAAAAAGTCGAAGGTCGTGGAGTTACCGAGATTTCATCGTCTACTGGGGCCTGCTGGACCAACCCGAGTTAGATTTAGACAGCCGCCGATTTAGACTGCGACTACACAAGAGGAGAATGTAAGTAAACGTTTTACAAGTAATCTACAAGTAATCGTAATGTCATCATCATTGCGTCATTGCCAGATTTATGACGTCGGACAGCATCCTGGCGATGCATCACCTTAAAGGCCTGTGTACACTAGCAAAATATTAGCAACATTTTTACAACATTTGCGGTTGCAACAAATGTTGCATAGTGTGTACAGAGCAAAACGCGTCTTACAACATGTTGTAAAATTGTTGTAAAAATGTTGCAAATTAAATGCAATGCAATTCTTTGTTGCATGTTGTAAAAATGTTGCAAACTCTTCAGCCAATCAGAAATAGGATTTGGGTCATGTGATCTACCTGAGGTCATTTGACTTTAACAAGCGGCTGGTATGGCAACTCTCATGTGAGTGTCTTGCTTCCTAATGGGTGGTGAGGTATACGGTAATAAAGGTACAGGAAAAAAAGGTACGGAAATAAAGGTACAGGAAATAAAAGTACAGGAAATATAAGTACTGGGAATAAAGGTACCGGAAAAAAAGGTACTGGAAATAAAGGTACACAAAATGGCATAAATAGGTAAAAAAGGTACACAATTTTTTTAGAATTTTTTTAGAATCTTACGTTGGAGTTGATCACAAATAATAAGGGGGGGGGGGGGCCAAAAGCTTTGTTATGATGGCTTTACGTACAATCAGTGTTCTCGCCCGGATTTCAATCAAACGGGGCGCATCTGGCCGGAGGCCAGCTCCTATATGCATCGCAGGCGCATTTTTGGCGGGGGGGTCCGGGAAATTTTTTTGGCGGGGGGGTCCCGGAAAAATTGTGAAACCTAGATGCTCTGAGGTGCGATTTCAGGCCTAATTCTGATGATATAAAACGACATTGCAGCGTTAGTATCGTAGGCAAAACATTTTGCTTCACGGCAATTTGCGGCGTCACGTCGGTCGGCGGGAGGGACGCATGGCGGGGTATCCACGTAAATACTAGTATTCAAACCGTTACATGCGCAGGGCTGTTTACTTGTACGTTTCAACCGTATTTTGTACGTTTTCCGATGTTTGTGCACCGCTGTACGGCCGGGTACACTATATTATACAGAGAGATAAAAAGTTGTGTTTGTACGGGCACTCAACATAAAATAACCACCTGAAGACAGTTTATACGATAAAAAAGTGAAGTTGTACGAATAAAAAATTCACTGGTTCCAAAAAAAGTTTTTGATCCCCCTTGGCCTTGCCCTCCCCGCTTGCTCCCCGGACCCCGACATCGTCAAAGCACATGGTATTTTGTAACCAGATAGCGGCGCCAAATATAGAGCGCAGTAGCCAACTGCGCATCCCGCAGCCCGCGGATGCGCAGTAACCAACTGCGCAAGCCCTGTGCTTCTTCATGATGATGATCGACGCTTCTCTATACATGTACAATGTTTACTTTATTAAACATTTGTAGAGGCCTTCTTCTCGTTTGTCCCGTTGTACCCTGTATATCAATTGAAAGAGACTGCTGATTTTACGCCGACAGCTACTATCATCCACCTGCGGCATACCTGCAAGCACTCTTTTGACATAATTAAAAACAATCGCCCCGCTCTGCGCTAGCCGATCGTAGGTGCGCTTTTGTCCCTTGCTTTTGTCCACTCCCTTGACCTCGTTGCCAAGGCTACGGGTGATTGTTATTGGCCGACCGTCGTCTGCCGGAACACGTTGTTAGTAATGGTAGTAGGCCCTACTGCTGTACCGGGTAATTGAGATGGCTGGCAGTCGTGTTGCGGTGGGATAATGATCGTTGAGTGACGGCGGAATGTTTATATGCGATATTTACGGCTGTGTTTGTGTTACTATTGGCTTGGATTATGCATGGCGGAGGTGAATTTAAAGACGGCGGCTGCAAATTTAACAGGGCGGGCTAATTTTAGAAGGGGCGCATTTTCACTGCTAAAATTTGGCACCCCGTTTAAATGGCCTGGGGAGAATTAACAAGCATAGGCAGACTGCAACAGCTATATATTGGCGATGTTCGAAGTTTAATGCAGGATGCAGAGGCAGGCTGAAATCGTCCCTTGCTATCAACAGAGATAACTTGTTTGTGGTATCACAGCAGCTTTTGCCCCCCCCCCCTTATTATTTGTGATCAACTCCATGTCTGCATCAATCGTGTTCTGATAACTGTTGGACCCTTCCTTATATTTTTATGCTTCCCATGATGTTAATTACCATGATGTTAATTACCTTTAATTAAGAAATCAGTAATTAGTCCAACTGGAATCTTTTTTTCCAATAACGTGGTGAAGACATTGTAAACTAAGAGAATAGAAATATTGCACAAGAAACCATGTATTGCACAAGAAACTATGTGATTTAAAGTTGAATTGTAAGGAGGAGTTCTATCAGCAACCCCTGGACATAAATCTGAATATGATTAAACTCATTCTATGTTGTTTCGCATCAAACTCATTAAATTGCAATTAATCAATTAACATTCATCATAGAACTGGACCCAATTAAGAATTTGCCTGGCCAATTAGGTCTTAACAGACAAATTATTAGATTTAAGACCAAACACAAGCTAGGGAAATTGGCGAAAATCTTAATGTAAAATGCAAGGTAGGATGCCAGATGCGCCATCCCCCCCACCCCCACCCCCATTCCCAAGATCCTGGATCCGCCCCTGATAAGAATATGACACGAGTATTTTAAAATTTAAAAGAACATGAATGTAGTTAAAAAAGGTCAGCTCCCCCAACTTCTTCCATAACAAAATTGTCCGCAATGTATTAAACTATTTTAAGGCACCAACTTATTCACAGAAGAAGGAAAATGGGCAAGAAAAGAAAAAGTTATTTCCAGTACTTTTATTTCCTGTACTTTTATTTCCTGTACCTTTATTTCCGTACCTTTTTTTCCTGTACCTTTATTACCTAGTACCGGGTGGTGAAACCTTTTCAAGAAGTTCTTCGAATGCAGTTTCATCCATTCGCAGGAAGTTTTTGTATGATGGCTTGTCATGCAGTCTGCTGTAACTCCTTTAACAGGCAGTGATATGCCCCATGATCCACCCTCATTTAGATCCAGGGCCTGGTCTCTTTGGTTTATTTCGCCGCCTCTTCCGCATCTCAACAATGACAGCTAAAATTGCTGCAGAAGCACTCAAAACACATCTTCTCTCCTTGGAATCATCCATTTTCCTTCCAAAATACCTATTTTTCCTTTGGTCCGGCTAAAAAATTTTCAACAATTTACCAACATGTTGTAAAAATGTAGGAAATTTGTTGTTTTTTTGTTGCCAGTGTACACAGGGCCTTAAAGGGCTTGTTGCTAAATTGTTGTAAAAATGTTGGTAAAATGTTGCTAATATTTTACTTGTGTACACCCTGCTTTATTCTTTGACCATTCTTGTTACAATTGCCACTTTTTCGCTCTAAATGATAAATGCCCGCGCAGCATGTCACCGTTCATCGATCACTGCACCAAAATGATTTCTGCAGGGAGGCCTGACTCTGGTCCATTCGGAAGTTACTTTGCAAATTTAAGGGGGACAAGTGCTCGTACCAATATTCTAAAATGACCCCCTTTCTAGGGGACTTTTGGGTAAGAAATCACCTTTGGAACCCATTTATTTCATCCCATTCTCATTATTATGGGTTTTTACTGAAAACAAGGCCAAATGCGTAAAGTGGTCACACATTTTGATGAAAAAGTACCCATGTTAATACCAGGCTATAAAGGTACGGGCTCCTCTTCTTTGCATGCGCACTATTTAAAACTTCATGCCGTATCTAAAATCGACAATAATTTTAGTGATGTGGCAGCTGTTCGGCGAAAATGACCTCTGGCGTCTATTGATACATATAGGCCGGCCCCTAAGATAGGGAAAATGACTGTTGATAAAGTCAAATTATTTTGTAGTGCAAGTCTTTTTTATGATAAAAAGACAAATATATATTCAAAAATGATGGGACATAAAATATTTGTGGGAAGATTGAAAAAGAAACCCAGTTCCACGTTAGATTCGAACACGGGTCGCTGGGGTGTGAGTCTGACGTGGGTACTACAACCATTGTCTTCTTGACCATCCATCCTACAAAGTGAACATTTTTAATCATTTAAGTAATTGCCCAAATAATTCCCTACAGAATATTGCCAAACTGCGTTTTGAAAACATGTTTTTAAAAAGAATTCATATGGATGGTGAAACGCAGCCGATCGTATACTCTACCTGACCTTAGGACAGGCATTTTGAACCCCCTGGTTTTAACCTGCCAGGGGTGAGAGAAAAGTCGCGACGGTAGTTGGACCGGAAATAATGCGGCGGGTAGAAAATGCATGCTGCATACCGTCTGCAGACTGGGGGTTTTCTCATGAGTCAATAGAATCTAAGGTTTGGAATTAAGGGACCATATCAGTAGTTGCTTTGCGCCAACTTTTTTTCAAAGTTTGTTTTCTTATATTTGAAATACCTGTGAATCATCTTGCAAGAAGATTTTTTTTGGGTGTGCATGACAGATGACGTACTTAATAAAGAACATGTATATTGTATCGGCCTGTTGTGCCTCGTGCGCCTGGTTGATTGGCCGGCAAGGTTGGGTTCGTTTCAAAGGCAGCATTTCATGATAAAAAGTGCTGAATGACATGGGTAAATATAATTAAAGATAACAGAATGAAGAAACCCAGGGAACAGAAAACCATTGTATATCAAACACCGACCTTGACAGTTCTCCTCTGTCTCTTGATGTTAAGTGAAAATACCGGCCTCTTTGACATTCTAAACAGGTGTTGTTAGGCCAAATAAAAAATGTTTTCAGGCAAATGTTTATTACTACAGTCCTGGTCACAAGATACATCCTAGCTGATTAGCATCATGTGGGCCCTACGTGCTAAATCCGTGCGAGTCACACATACATGTAGCGTGCCAGTGGATGCACTTGGTTCACAGTTAAAGGAATTTAGGCCTACACCCCAACTCGTGGTGTATCGCAAAGCCTGTTTGCACAACGGCCTAGATAATCTTTGTTCTACCGTTTGGCATATACCTGAAATGGCCTCTTATTTTTTAGTGTGAAAATCACATGGCAACTGTTGAGATGGTCGCCTAATTCCAGATCTTAATTTTAAAACAGAAGTTGGCTGAAAGCAACTGCTGATATGGTCCCCTAATTCCAGACCTTAGATTCTATTGGCTCATGAGAAAACCCCCAGTCTGCAGACGGTATGCAGCATGCATTTTCTGCCCGCCGGGAAATAATGATGTATTACGGCTGCTCAAAATATGACGTATCTTCAGCAAATAGTTTTTGGGGTACGGCTGCCGTATTAACGAATAGTAAATGTGTTGATAAAAAGCTTGCCCTTACGAAAATAGATGCGGCTCCTTTATGGAATTCATTCGCGTCATTTATAAATTTTGGAAACCGAAATGTAGCACCCTGATTTTGGATGGAATTTCTCTAAGATTCATATAGAAGTGTCTAATAATTATCATGGTCCGCGCAAGAAGCAATAATTATCAGGCCATGCCGCGGACGACGTCACGGGTACGACCGCACGATCTCATAAATCTTGCGAATGACGCAATGGTGACGTTTACATATTAAGGTAGTGATTACGATCATTTCTTTCCTTTTCCACATCCGCGGTACTGCTTTTCAATATGATAGCGATTAACTAGTTCTCGAGGCGTCGTAAGGAACCCTAGTGTCAAGTTTACTTCAACTGAATTGGAAATTAATGCTTCGGGTCTTTTTGGTAATCTCCATGACTTATTATTTGGCGCCAAAATAGTTCGTCTTGCGTTGGCGGGCAATTGAATCTCACAAAGCTACACTAGAGACATTTGGACAACGACTTGTCAAGGTGTCACTTCGTTTGTTGTTGTTTAAATAATTGGCCATTAATAATCAATGTGAATAACGTAAGATTGCTTGAAATCGCCTTGTGCTGGATGAAGATTTCCCTGTCCACTTTCGGGAAGATCTTGGATAAACAGAGATAGAACTTTATTGAAATTTTCTTTGTCATCATGGCTGGCATCTCAGGGTTAGGCTCAAGCTATCTTAATAACAGATCTTAACATTTGATATAGCAAGTCGCATACTTAGATGGGCTAGGTAATGTAATTTGTCGCGCGTACATTGCCTGTACATGTTTGACAATACTGCTCCAGAATATCTCCCAACTGAGCATTACAATTGCAACCAAATTTCGTCATTGCTTTGAAAGGGGACTGAATTATGCGGAGAGAAATGCTTTTTAATTCCAATGTTTCAAATTCGTGATAATCCGCCCTCATATATAAAACACACCTTTTGACTCGGATGACGGACCGCATAACACCCAGAAAGTCTAGTTAGATCAAATCGCTCCTAATGAGCAGTTTCGAAAATTCTTCACAAAATCTCATACTCACCCACATAGCTGCCCTGAACAAGCTGCCCTTCTGTGCACTTGCAACTTGCACACACAAGAAGAATCACTTCAGAAATAGACCTTTGCAAAAGAACCTCTCTATGCAATTTCGCGGACTATTACGGTATTTAGCCCAGATATCATAATTATCATAGCATAGCATAGCATAGCCATTTCATTTCAGATGCCCCGCGACCAAGAGCGTAATTATCAAAGACCGAGCATTAAATACCAAAAACGGCTGCCTCTGCGGAAGAGAAACATGGACGAAATTAAAGATGAAAGCTTTTTACCCCCTAAGAAACGAAAATCGTGGACTTTTCCATCGAATACGCAGGTCATGCCAGATGCCATGGGTGGGAGAGAAGGTAGCGGCGGAATGTCAAATACATTTATTGCTCAGGGAGAGGTTGAAGAGGATAGTAGGGTTGACGAAATAATAACTGGTATTATAAAGGTTGACGAGAGCGACAGAGATGATGCCGATGAAATATTGACGAGCCAGAATGAGGTTGAAGAGCGCATTAGGAGGGTTGATGATGAAATGACGGAACAGAAGCCCCGCGGCCCGAAGCGTAAGTCTCGAAGGCCGAGACGGTACAATAGCACTGAATACGAAATAGGGCTGCCTCTGCGCAAGAGACAATTTGAAAAGGATACGGATGAATGCCTCATACCCCCAAAGAAGCGAAAATCATGGACTAGATACGAAATATCAAATAGTTTGATGGGTCAGGAAGGGGATGAGGAGAATAACAGGGATGATGACGACAAAGAGCGAAGATTGACAGAAGAGAAGGAGGTTAAGGAACGATACGAGAGTGATGATAGAAGATTGACAGAACAGAAGGAGATTAAAGAGCAAAGCGAGAGTGATGATGAAAGATGGACAGAAGAGAAGGAGATTGAAGACCAAGGCGGGAGTGACGATGAAAGATTGACAGAAGAGAAGGAGATTGAAGACCAAGGCGGGAGTGACGATGAAAGATTGACAGAACAGAAGGAGATTGAAGACCAAGGCGGGAGTGACGATGAAAGATTAACAGAAGAGAAGGAGATTGAAGACCAAGGCGGGAGTGACGATGAAAGATTGACAGAACAGAAGGAGATTGAAGACCAAGGCGGGAGTGATGATGAAAGATGGACAGAAGAGAAGGAGATTGAAGACCAAGGCGGGAGTGATGATGAAAGATGGACAGAAGAGAAGGAGATTGAAGACCAAGGCGGGAGCGATAATAAAAGATTGACAGAACAGAAGGAGATTGAAGACCAAGGCGGGAGCGATGATGAAAGATTGACAGAACAGAATGAGGATGGCGATAGTGGCGGGGATAATGATAATGAACGATTGACGGGCAGGAATGAGGATGCCGAGGGCAGCAGGGATGATGATAATCCTTTGTCATTCAAAATGAGTCTTACTGTCGAAGAATGGAAGAGGGTAAAACCAACATTTAGTGCCGGAGGACAGCGAAAACTCACGGGACAGTGGACAAAGTTATTATACGACAAATTTAACCAGAAGCACCCTGAATGTGTACTGTCTTTTTTCTTTAATCGTGTGCATAGACCAAAATCAAGGAAGTCCTCATCTGTATTTTTTCGCGGCAAAGCTAGGTGCACCGGAGAACTGTGCCAAGCACGTTTCCTCTTTACCATTGACGAGGAGCCTGATCTAAAGGAAGCTGTTATGGTCGACTGTCAAAGTTTTGGTGGTGCAATTTGCCATAACGAAACTGTACCAAGTAGAATGCCATTGACAGCAAGAAATCGAAGAACAGTGGCGGATGAGGCAAAACGGATTGGCGTGGCAAACCAATTCTATGAAAATTTAGCTGATGCTCCTCAAGAAGAACTGGAGGCTGGCAATCTGACGCGCTGTCCATCACAGGTCGTTCTGCGCAAAGCGGTGTCAGAAATAGTGGCGAAGGAAATCCTTCATCATGATTTCATTCAAGAGGTGATGTTGCTAAAACGCGTGTATTTGGATGAAGATGGAGATGTTCCAGGTATGGGATATATTCAGAACATTTCTGCGGACCCATTCTACGTTCATTTGTATTCCCGGAGGCAAGTTGACCTGATGTGTGACTTGTCCAAAAATGGCCAGTTGGATCTATATTTTGATGCAACAGGAAGCATTTTGCAGAAGATACCCGAGCAGCACAGATCACTCTTGTACTCACTTGTCATAAAGGATGTAGAGGACCTGCCTCCAATCTCTGTTGCTGACTTTTTGACAACTGACCATACCGTCCCAGCTCTATGCCATTTTCTCAGCTGCATTCTCAGAGTAGGTGTAGTTCAGCAAAAGCATCGCATAAATCCGAGGAAAGTGGAAACCGACTGGAGCTGGTCCCTCATTCAAAGCAGTCTCCAAACATTTAACCGAATGTCAGTCAAAGCGTACCTCAATATATCAATGAGTGTACACCAACGATACAGTTTGGTGGGGGAATTGACGGTGGTACATCTGTGCACCGCACATATGATGCACAATTTCGCAATAAAGCTAAGAGACACAACCAAGAAGAGGAAACCTCTGAGAAAAATGCTGATGCAGATGTTTCCCTGTTTAATTAATACAACTGGGCTGAAGGAAGCATCTGTGGTATTTAAAGACTGCTGCCTCATTCTCAAGAGTCAACGCCTGAGCAAGTCTGTGAGTGAGGCCGTAAAGAGAATTACGGACATGGCACCAGCACTGAACCAAGAAGATGACGAAGAGGTGACGAACCCTGGGCCTATCGGTGATGGCGATCATGATCCATTCATCGATGGTGGAACAATTCGAGAAGCATCACCATTCACCGAGTTCTTTCAGAAGATTGCCGATGGCATCGAACTCAATGAAGATAAAGATGATGAGCCAAACCCGCACAAGTCGGAGGAGCACTTGGATCTCTTTCTTCGCAAATATATGCCCATCTACCCTTTGATTAGTGGGATGCTCCTTGGAAATCTGGAACGATATCTACCAGATGCCATTGAAGCTCGAGAAGGCGAAGATGAAGAGAAGGAGACGCGTGACACCAATGCACCCGTTGAAGCATGGTTTAAAACCATCAAAATAGATGTGCTACGGAGAAAGCGTGGGCTGAGGCCTGCTCTCTTAATAAAAGCACTCAGGAAAACAATGAGGGGTAGGCTGAGAGAAAGAGAGTTTCCGCACATTCAGAAGGGAAAGAAGGGCAGAAAGACGCCGAAGAAGAATAAGACAAAGGGGGTGTATCAAAAATCGAGGTCCAAGAAAAGAGGACAAAAAGCAAGGCGAGGGAGTAAGCAGCCAGAGAGTGATACAGCAGATAGTATCACTATAGAATTATCCGAAGAGACCTGGTGCAGAGATAAAAAGAAGACACCAGTTCATAAGAGAGGTGGTATGAAACAGTCTGCACGAAAAAAAGAAAAAAGTGGTACAGGTAAAGAGAAGAAGCAGTGTGCATACAAAGATCAGGTCAAACGGACTAATGGAGATAAGAAGAAGCCAGCTAGAACACCAAGGGTAGCGGCTGGCCATGCCAAAGCATCAGTTAAAAATCAGGTTCAAGAACAATCCGGGCCTAAGGCATTGAAGGTTGACCGCGGTTTTAGAAAAATGGGTAACCGGAGGAATAACTGTTGGTTAAACGCTTCAGTTCAAGCTATCATGTCGACTGCAGCCGGAAAAGGACTAAGGAGTGCACCAAAAGATATGTTTACAGATGAAGAAGATCGTGGGAAAGCTGTGCTTCCACTCCTTGTAAAATACGGTGATCACCATGGTGACACAATACCCTGGTCAGTAATCGAAAGAACCCTTAGAAAGTGACAAAAAGTAGTACCAATTTAGTTCTTGGTCGACAAAATGATGCACAAGAATTCTTCCAGAGATGCCTTGGTTCTATGATGCATGCATTGCAAATAAACAACTTTCCCATAAGTCAAACAATCCGATGTCACGAATGCGGCAGAGTAGGAGAGCCAGTGAATACTGAATCCACAGAGCTGATTGTCAACGTGTCCAAGGCCGGAGTGACATATCTACAGGATGTAATAGATAATTACATCAGAGAAGAACCGTTGCCCGATTGTAAGTGCCCCTGTAATGGAGGTATTATGCACAGGGAAACTGCAATACGTCGCCCACCAAGTGTTCTTGTTTTTGTGATTTCACGAAATCAAGGTGAAGCGGGTGGCAAGTTGAAATCCCGTGTTGAACCTGCAGATGTGTTGACTATGAAACACCTGCAGGGAATATCATCCTTTTCGCTGCGGTCCATAATTGTCCATCGTGGCGCGAGTGCCCACGTCGGCCACTACGTCACTCATGTAAAGGAAGAAGACGGAACGTGGGTACGCTGCGATGATGATAGCATTGATGTTATTCCGAAAGACAAGGAAATATCTAATCAAAGCTACGTCATCATATATGAAAAGCAAAATGCGCAAGCGAGTCCCAACAGCGAGCTGAAGGCTAATGTGGAGGTTAACCAGCAGACAGAAACGAAAGGTTGCAGCAGCACCACAAGCCCCGCCACTGAAAAAGATCTTCAACGACAAGCCCTTGTTTCTGTGCTTGGAAGCATCAGAAGCAAAGCGGAAGAGACCATCGTAGAATTCGGTACACATAGCCTGACCAACAGAGATATGCAAAGGATACTGGGAATCGGTTGGTTCAATGACAAAGTTATAGCTGCATATCTCAGTCTGATATGTAACAGAAGCAAGATGGAAGGATTCCCAAGGGTGTTTGCTTTCCAAAGTCAATGGTTCGTGCAGTTGAGTAAAGAGGACAAGACCCCAAAGGATTTGATAAAATGGGCAAAGAACGAGAATCTGATGAATTACGAGTTGATATTCTTTCCAGTAAACACAGGATGTCATTGGTTCTTGATCGCTGTCGACATGGTGCGGAAAACCGCCACGCTCTATGACTCTCTCGAAATTCCTGGATGCATGGATGGAAGGCTGGATTGTGCAAGACTTGCAATCAAAGTAGTTGAAGCCAACATAGAGGCAAACACACCGTCGATTGAATACTCATTCACTGCACATCAGGCACTGGTCACACAACAAACAAATACGAATGACTGTGGCGCATATGTTTGCTATTTTTCGCGATGTGCCAGTGCCAAAGTACGTAGCGACATGAAAGGTTCCGTTGAGACGCAACAAGAGAGAGCAAATATTATAAGCAGTCTGTACAGAAACAAGCCAGATTAAAATGAATAAAAAATCTATGCGTGCTGCTTCATGTATTATTGCTGCTGTGTATACGTCAAGATCTTTTCGCTAATTAAACTATCATGTCAAAGTTAGGTCGGGTGGGTGATAATACCATCGCTAACCCGCAACCTCGCCATGCTTCAACAGCCTCAAAGTGATATCGGGTGGGTGATAATACCATCGCTAACCCGCAACCTCGCCATGCTTCAACAGCCTCAAAGTGATATCGGGTGGGTGATTATATCATCGCTAACCCGCAACCTCACGATGTTTCAACAGCCTCAACGTGATATCGGGTGTGTGATAATACCATCGCTAACCTGCAACCTCGCCATTCCTCAAGTGGTGGGTGATAATACCATCGCTAACCCGCAACCTCGCCATGTTTCATCGGGTGGGTGATAATACCATCGCTAACCCACAACCTCGCCATGCTTCAACGGGTGGGTGATAATACCATCGCTAACCCGCAACCTCGCCATGTTTCAACGGGTGGGTGATAATACCATCGCTAACCCACAACCTCGCCATGCTTCAACGGGTGGGTGATAATACCATCGCTAACCCACCTCGCCATGCTTCAACGGGTGGGTGATAATACCATCGCTAACCCACAACCTCGCCATGCTTCAACGGGTGGGTGATAATACCATCGCTAACCTGTAACCTCGTCATTCCTCAACGGGTGGGTGATAATACCATCGCTAACCTGTAACCTCGTCATTCCTCAACGGGTGGGTGATAATACCATCGCTAACCCACAACCTCGCCATGCTTCAACGGGTGGGTGATAATACCATCGCTAACCCACAACCTCGCCGTGCTTCAACGGGTGGGTGATAATACCATCGCTAACCCACAACCTCGCCATGCTTCAACGGGTGGGTGATAATACCATCGCTAACCCACAACCTCGCCATGCTTCAACGGGTGGGTGATAATACCATCGCTAACCCACAACCTCGCCATGCTTCAACGGGTGGGTGATAATACCATCGCTAACCCACAACCTCGCCATGCTTCAACAGGTGGGTGATAATACCATCGCTAACCCGCAACCTCGCCATGTTTCAACGGGTGGGTGATAATACCATCGCTAACCCACAACCTCGCCATGCTTCAACGGGTGGGTGATAATACCATCGCTAACCTGTAACCTCGTCATTCCTCAACGGGTGGGTGATAATACCATCGCTAACATTTAACCTCGTCATTCCTCAACGGGTGGGTGATAATACCATCGCTAACCTGTAACCTCGCCATGCTTCAACGAGTGGGTGATAATGCCATCGCTTATCTGTAACCTCGCCATTCCTCAACGGGTGGGTGATAATACCATCGCTAACCCACAACCTCGCCATGCTTCAACGAGTGGGTGATAATACCATCGCTAACCCACAACCTCGCCATGCTTCAACGGGTGGGTGATAATACCATCGCTAACCCGCAACCTCGCCATGTTTCAACGGGTGGGTGATAATACCATCGCTAACCCACAACCTCGCCATGCTTCAACGAGTGGGTGATAATACCATCGCTTATCTGTAACCTCGCCATTCCTCAACGGGTGGGTGATAATACCATCGCTAACCCACAACCTCGCCATGCTTCAACGAGTGGGTGATAATACCATCGCTAACCCACAACCTCGCCATGCTTCAACGGGTGGGTGATAATACCATCGCTAACCCGCAACCTCGCCATGTTTCAACGGGTGGGTGATAATACCATCGCTAACCCACAACCTCGCCATGCTTCAACGAGTGGGTGATAATACCATCGCTAACCCACAACCTCGCCATGCTTCAACGAGTGGGTGATAATACCATCGCTAACCCACAACCTCGCCATGCTTCAACGGGTGGGTGATAATGCCATCGCTAACCTGTAACCTCGCCATTCGTCAACGGGTGGGTGATAATGCCATCGCTAACCTGTAACCTCGCCATTCGTCAACGGGTGGGTGATAATGCCATCGCTAACCTGTAACCTCACCATGCTTCAACGGGTGGGTGATAATACCATCGCTAACCCGCAACCTCGCCATGTTTCAACGGGTGGGTGATAATACCATCGCTAACCCACAACCTCGCCATGCTTCAACGGGTGGGTGATAATGCCATCGCTTACCTGTAACCTCGCCATTCGTCAACGGGTGGGTGATAATGCCATCGCTAACCTGTAACCTCACCATGCTTCAACGGGTGGGTGATAATGCCATCGCTAACCTGTAACCTCGCCATGCTTCAACGGGTGGGTGATAATGCCATCGCTAACCTGTAACCTCACCATGCTTCAATGGGTGGGTGATAATACCATCGCCAACCTGCAACCTCGCCATGCTTCAACGGCCTCAAAGTGAGTTGGGATGTATCAGTATACTTGGCCATGTTGTCTTTTCAGAAAATGAAACAAGTGATTTTTTTGATGGACTCGCGAGGCTATCAGGTCCGGGACTTGCTACGATCAAAAGAAAACCTCAGACGCACTGTGTTGTCTTGCCCGGTGCAACGATTGATCGTCTGCAGTTTGAGGGAGACTACCAAGTTAACACTCTGACGCGCAGGAACGTTCGGCCGGAGGATATCAAAATAGTTCTAATCGCAGGTATATGCAACCTTACTGAGAAGCGACAGCATCGTGGAGGTGAAGAGCTGGTTTTCCTCAACCAAGCAAACTGTTTTACGCTGATCAACCAGATAAAGGATTTTTTTAATCATTTTGAAACTAAAAACATCAGAGTCAAAATATCGACTCTAGTACCAGCTTTCCTTAACAAATACAATATTACAAACGCTCAAAAGAGGAAGTTGTGGCCCTGTCGTTACCTAGATGAGGAAATAGAGGATCAGCAGCGAAAGCTAGAGCGGTCTGTTGCTCGTGTAAATAGGGAGATCATCCAACTTCAGCACGCAACAAATGCCATTCGCCTTGACAGAACGGCAATAAAAACTTCAAAGAAGCAACGTGGACGCAAGATCGTAAAGTTCACAGCACGCGGTCTAACGGATGGAGTCCACCCCAATGAACAAATGGTCCACCAATGGATGAGACACATCGAGCGGTGTATCGAAGAATTCATAGACGTGGCGTCAAAAGGTATGCAAAAAATGTTTTGAAATTCATGTAGAATCTTATTACCAGTTAACACTCCGATCACATCAAACCTCATTAAGAGTATAAAGCAGTGTTCCGACCAATTTGAATGTTAAAATTATATTTATTTTACAATAAAAAGGTATCATTGTCCGAAGTAAAAAAAACCCAACCAACTAATTAGATATGTGCCCAACTTATTTCAATTAAAAAAAATCGTCAATGGTAACCTCTGTTAACAAGGAAATCTTACTACACGTTGGTAAATATCAGCGGGTGTACATGTGTACGAAATGCGACCAGAGGACAGACGGCCGCGAAATTGGTATAACCAGAGTCTTTGTATAGAAAGACTCTGGTATAATTAACCGAGCTATTAAATGTGACTTAATTACCATTTCTTTACTTAAAACTTTCAGAAGCTGGCCCTCCACCAATGGCAGCGTACCACTAGACAGCAAACATCGCCAAGATTTGTATATAAAGGCAAGTACAAAGAAATATAAGTGTAAAATCAAACTTATTTTTGTACCCCATCGACTTACAAATTCACTACTAGTAGCAAGACGCGAGCATAATTTTGTCTATGGTGTTGGAGTATGTAAAATCAGAAAGAGTCTGCATAAGATGCGCGCAAAAAGAACGTGTTTCTGCCACCCAACTATATAGCATATAATTCAGTAATACAATGGATTCGCTTTTTTTCAACATGAGTTGGAATGTCCTTATCAGAAACATCCGGAACCTCATGGCCTATACTCCTTTAAACATAGCCGGGGTGTAATAAATCTTTATAAAGATGCAATAAACATTGATGGTCAAGATGTATCAGAAATGGCCAAGTCCCGTAGACGTAGAATTAGTACGCACAAAGTGCAAAGGCCTGAACTCACTGTCGCGTTTTAACGTTTTTTAAGAAGTTAAATCATGCTTTTGGTCGCATACCTATTCAGGAACTTCCGAAATTTGATACGGCCAGTCGACCGATATGAAACAGTTCCTTATGAGAGAACCGCAGTGGTTGGTGACATGTTACCCAGATGGTACACGTAATCGGTCTATAACACGGTGGACAAGTTTGAAGTGATTGAATTTGGCCCGGGGATAATATTTGGACGCGTCGAATAGCGAAAGGCCCTACAAAACATGCTTTTCTTCTTGATTTGTGCTTTATCCTCACGGATTCTGACAAAACCAGGCCTTTGTATCTTCGTTGCAGATTCCATTCACAATATTTCAATACTAAATCATTAGCCGTTGAAGCATTAGGCGGGTATTCATTGGAGGGTATATTCGGTTTATCCCATAAAGTAACTGGTGGGAAATGTAGCCCCATAGTTGATGACGTATTCCGGAAATTCTATAAGTTATAAGTATAAGTTTAGGGATAAGTTGTGTATCTCAACCTCACTATAGTGGCTGTTGTCGTACGACCGCATTAGATCGATTATGTCACATCCAAGCGGCCGATTCGTCCATCACACTGTTTTAACTATAAAATTCAAAATTATTGACAAGCTCTTCGTCACATGCGGGAGTGTCACTAAATGGCTGGAATGATAAATCGAGTGCGATCTCGGAAGACTTTTGCTATCCAAATCACATGAAAGTCACAAAAGATCGGGTTTTTTTTATTTCCCTGAACGCTTTGAGTGGCTGAAAAAGCTGGCTGAGGCCTGAAACTAGGTTATAAAAGCTCAATTATCTCTTCATCATTGAATGAAAATTGCCATGAAGTTATTGCTTTTACTCATTTCAGTATTCACCGGTTGCCGTCCACCCCGACGTACTGATAGAACCCAACTATTGGTAATTGACTGATCGTCAGAAACCTATGCAATGCCTTGGAGAAGCGCTCCTGAGGTGGGACCAAATATCACAATGGTGTTAAGTTCCGAGAACTATCTGTATGACGTATATTGATGGACTTGTGAACTAAGATTGTATATACTTTAAGGGTTATTATAAATTGTGAATATCAGCATTCAATTGATATCTTGACTTTTTCATTTTTGTGAACGGCCACACGTCGGTAACATATGGAATACTATCTTCTTGTCAAGCATTGGCACTCAACACAACTAACCTGGTTGTGAAGGAGACCTAGTGAGGGATCTGGAACCACTTGTCCCATCTTGCTTAAACAGGACTGCTAACATAAGGGACACCAAGCCAGATGAGACGGTCACATCCCTTGCCCATGATCATTGATGATGTTACATGTATGAAATGTCCTATACTAGTCCCATCTTGGTTCAGGGACACTATAACCAAGCTGGATGAGACAATCACATCCCTTGCCCATGATATTGGTTATGAGGTGTCCTATAGTCCCATCGTGGCTCAGGGACACCAAGCCGGGTAAGACAGTCACATCCCTTGCCCATGATATTGGTTATGAGGTGTCCTTTAGTCCCATCGTGGTTCAGGGACATCTCTTGCCCATGATATTGGTTATGAGGTGTCCTTTAGTCCCATCTTGGTTCAGGGACATCTCTTGCCCATGATATTGGTTATGAGGTGTCCTTTAGTCCCATCGTGGTTCAGGGACATCTCTTGCCCATGATATTGGTTATGAGGTGTCCTTTAGTCCCATCTTGGTTCAGGGACATCTCTTGCCCATGATATTGGTTATGAGGTGTCCTTTAGTCCCATCGTGGTTCAGGGACACCAAGCCGGGTAAGACAGTCACATCTCTTGCCCATGATATTGTTTATGAGGTGTCCTATAGTCCCATCGTGGTTCAGGGACACCAAGCCGGGTAAGACAGTCACATCTCTTGCCCATGATATTGTTTATGAGGTGTCCTATAGTCCCATCGTGGTTCAGGGACATCTCTTGCCCATGATATTGGTTATGAGGTGTCCTTTAGTCCCATCTTGGTTCAGGGACATCTCTTGCCCATGATATTGGTTATGAGGTGTCCTTTAGTCCCATCGTGGTTCAGGGACACCAAGCCAGGTAAGACAGTCACATCCCTTGCCCATGATATTGGTTATGAGGTGTCCTTTAGTCCCATCTTGGTTCAGGGACATCTCTTGCCCATGATATTGGTTATGAGGTGTCCTTTAGTCCCATCGTGGTTCAGGGACACCAAGCCGGGTAAGACAGTCACATCTCTTGCCCATGATATTGGTTATGAGGTGTCCTTTAGTCCCATCGTGGTTCAGGGACACCAAGCCGGGTAAGACAGTCACATCTCTTGCCCATGATATTGGTTATGAGGTGTCCTATAGTCCCATCGTGGTTCAGGGACACCAAGCCGGGTAAGACAGTCACATCCCTTGCCCATGATATTGGTTATGAGGTGTCCTTTAGTCCCATCGTGGTTCAGGGACACCAAGCCGGGTAAGACAGTCACATCTCTTGCCCATGATCATTGATGATGTTACATGTATGAAATGTCCTATACTAGTCCCATCTTGGTTCAGGGACACTATAACCAGGCTGGATGAAACGATCACATCCCTTGCCCATGATATTGGTTATGAGGTCCTATAGTCCCATCGTGGTTCAGGGACACCAAGCCGGGTAAGACAGTCACATCTCTTGCCCATGATCATTGATGATGTTACATGTATGAAATGTCCTATACTAGTCCCATCTTGGTTCAGGGACACTATAACCAGGCTGGATGAGACGATCACATCCCTTGCCCATGATATTGGTTATGAGGTGTCCTATAGTCCCATCGTGGTTCAGGGACACCAAGCCGGGTAAGACAGTCACATCCCTTGCCCATGATATTGTTTATGAGGTGTCCTATAGTCCCATCGTGGTTCAGGGACACTATAACCAAGCTGGATGAGACAATCACATCTCTTGCCCATGATATTGGTTATGAGGTGTCCTATAGTCCCATCATGGTTCAGGGACACCAAGCCGGGTAAGACAGTCACATCTCTTGCCCATGATATTCTTTATGAGGTGTCCTATAGTCCCATCGTGGTTCAGGGACACCAAGCCGGGTAAGACAGTCACATCTCTTGCCCATGATATTGTTTATGAGGTGTCCTATAGTCCCATCGTGGTTCAGGGACACCAAGCCGGGTAAGACAGTCACATCCCTTGCCCATGATATTGTTTATGAGGTGTCCTTTAGTCCCATCGTGGTTCAGGGACATCTCTTGCCCATGATATTGGTTATGAGGTGTCCTTTAGTCCCATCTTGGTTCAGGGACATCTCTTGCCCATGATATTGGTTATGAGGTGTCCTTTAGTCCCATCTTGGTTCAGGGACATATCTTGCCCATGATATTGGTTATGAGGTGTCCTTTAGTCCCATCTTGGTTCAGGGACATCTCTTGCCCATGATATTGGTTATGAGGTGTCCTTTAGTCCCATCGTGGTTCAGGGACACCAAGCCGGGAGTTGTCCCATCGAGGTTCAGGACACCAAGACGAGCGAGATGGTCACATCCCTTGCCCATGATATAGGTTATGACATATCCTATACAGAGTCCTATACTGCTTGTCTCATCTTGGTTCAGGGACACTAAGCTGGATGTGTGACGGTCACATCCCTCGCCTATATGTTGGTTATGACATGTCCTATACCAGTGTAGTATGAAGAAGGCAGGTTTAGTTGTGATTTTGAACTCAAGGTACAGCCAATCATCATTTTAACCCCCACACATATATCACTATCAGGTTAAACCTTTTTTCGCTAAAGAATTGCATCATATTTATAACACTTTATAGGTACCATCTCTTATGAGGGAATAATATATCTTTCAAAAGCACATGAAAAAAGTGTCATGAGGAATCAGTAAAAAAAGGACCAGAAGACGAATAAGGAGCTGGCATTTTGAACCGGGAAATGGAGTCAGAAAGGGTTAAAGTGCCTTGCAAATGAATGAAATGGAGTCAGAAAGGGTTAAAGTGACTTGTAGCTGAATTGGGAGCCAGTATTTGAATCGGGAAATGGAGTTATATAGGGTTAAAATGAGTTAAGACGAATAAGGAACTGGGCATTTTGAACTCGGAAATGGAGTCAGAAAAGGTTAAAGAGACTTGCAGCTGAATCGGGAGCCAGTATTTGAATAGGGAAATGGAGTTATAGAGGGTTAAAATGAGTTAAGACAAATAAGGAGGTGGCATTTTGAACCGGGAAATGGAGTCAAAAAGGGTTAAAGTGACTTGTAAATGAATGAAATGGAGTCAGAAAGGGTTAAAGGGACTTGCAGCTGAATCGGGAGCCAGCATTTGAATCGGGAAGTGGAGTTATAGAGGGTTAAAATGCGTTAAGACGAATAAGGAACTGGCATTTTGAACTGGGAAATGTGTCAGAAAGGGTTAAAGTCATGAGGTTGGAAGGAAAGGGTTAAAACCACCAAGTTGAGTTATCGGACTTTGGAGGGTTAATATTTGAAAGAAATTTGAATTGGGAACTGGGAAATGCTTAGCCCATTTCCTAGTTCCTTATTCGTACCCAAATTCGTACCCAAACATGGGTACGAATAAGGAACTGCGAACTGGGAACTGGGAACTGGGAACTGGGAGCCAACTTCACAGACCCACATAAAAGTCGTAATAGAGGTGTCCTCCGAAGAGAACAGTTCTAAGATTCCAAAATCCCAGGTCAGGGTATGTCATAATAATAAATAAATGTACCCGGTATGTCATGTAATAGGTCTGATCAACATTATTTTACTTTAATATAGCATATATCGGATTTCATGTCACTAGAGTACAAGTGAGGTGATGTCATCCTTAGGCCCATCCTTAGTGCATGTTTTCGATTATAAATGTGCCCTTTTCACGTATTACCTTATCTCCCAATTTCAATGATGTAATAATGGCCGGCACTTTAGGAATTTTTGGCTCACCGTAGGGGAGTCTATGCAATACCGCAGTGTCCGTCGTCCGTCGTCGTCGTCGTCGTCGTCGTCGTTGTCCGTCGTATCCTAGATCAAAAACAGTGGCACGTTTTTTAACCGCTAGGCCTATGAACTTAAAACTTTGTACACATGACCCCCTAGGTCAGATGACCCGTGACACTAAATTTCTGTCCGATCTGATTCTCTACTTGGCCACCAGGGGGCCAAATGTGGATATCTAAAAAGTGTGATATCTCGCTTATTAGTGACTTGTTTTTGATAAAACTTTTGTGGTAGGTACTCATAGCAAGGATACATCATATATCTTACGGGTTTTTAATTTGATCTACTTTTCAAGGTCGCAGAGGTCAAATGGCGTGAATTGACCGTTTGAGTGTAACTATGGCACGTTTCTCAACCACCAAAGCTATGAGCTTGAAACTTGGTACATATAACCCCCTATATCAGATACCCTCTGGTGCTGAATTTCAGCCTGATCTGATTCTTGACTTTGCCACCAGGGGGCCAAAATAGAAAAAGTAAGAAGTGCAATAGCCTGCTTATTAGCAAATTGTTTTTGATGAAATTTTAATGGCAGGGACCCCTAGCAAGGTTACCTCAGATGTTGCACGATTTTTCGGATTTGACCTACTTTTTAAGGTCGCAGAGGTCAAATGGCGTAAATTTGCCGTTTGAGTGTAACTATGGCACGTTTCTCAACCGCAACAGTTATGAACTTGAAACTTTGAACAAATGACCCCCTAGGTCAGTTGACCTTTTACACTGAATTTTGGTTCGGTCTGATTATTGACTTGGCCACCAGGGGGCCCAAACTCAAAACTCAAAAAGTGTGATTTCTCGCTTATTACTGATTTGTTGTTGATAAAAGTTTCATGGTAGGTACTCCTAGCAAGGATACATCACATATCTTACGGGTTTTTGATTTGACCCACCTTTCAAGTTCACAGAGGTCAAAGTTGAAAACTTTACCGTTCTTGGTACGTTTTGTCGTTGTTCAATGTAGAGAGTTTTAATTTTGTGTAATGATGCATCTAAGAAGCCACTATTTGTATGCCAAGTTTCAGCCAGATCGGAATTCAAATATGGCCGAAATTGCATGTTTTGTGGGTTTTTCCTCGTATTGTGGCAATCCAAAGGTCGTGAGTTCAAACCCCGGTCAAGGACAGCTAAAAATATTTTTATTTTTCATCTTTTCCTTTTTTCTTTTCTGAGTTCTATCTTACGTTTTCTTCATTTTTTTATTTATTTGGTGCCATAGATTTAATTAGGCGGCCATCTTTGAAATCGTTTTTTGCCGATTGCTGTAGTGTAACGAGTGATGAAATTGTTATGGTCGGGTGGATGTGTCTACATCACATATCACCCTGGTTTGTTATTTGACCTACCTGTCAGGGTCACTGAGGTCAAAGTTAAAAATATATTCACCATTGTCATGGAGTGGCACGTTTCTTCACTATCATTTTCACCTAGACTCTACAAGCTTGGAACCACAAGTCTCGGATTCACCACTTGGCCAGGGCCGGCTCTGAACTGGTCACAGATGCATGTATAAATTATGAGAGGCCTACATACTGTAGCACTTTCTGTAACTGTCTACTAAAAATACTTACGGTGAGCACAATGGCCCCTGGCCGTTTCATTTAACAGTTCTCTTCAGAGGACAACTCTAATTTGGTCAGTTCTTTGGCAAAGTAGACCTTTCCTTTTGTATCATTGTCACTGGTGTTTTGTAAACATATGTACCATATGTTGCCGTGACTCACAGAGTAGCAATCAACACACTGGTACATGCTGAGTGGCTCCAGCGGTAACCAAACATGCCACCTTCTAATGACAGCGGCACCACCAGTGACTGCATATTAGTCAACAACCAACAATTGGCATGTAAATGGTTAATTTGAGAAAATTGTTTGACTGATAACAAGTAACTGGAATAAGAAAATCATATTGCATGAACACCTCTCGTCAGGTACCATACTGCTAACAAATGAAATGGAAATGGTCAATTTGAGTTACATGTAGTTCTTTGTGTAAATAGTAAGTAGTTAGTGAGTGTTGACAAAAAAATCACTGCAAATTACATGATGATTAAAATGACGAAATTCCATTATATAGTCATACATCGGCAATTGGTTCTAAATTGGATATAGCATGCCTTTGATGTCTACTTCAATATGTGCAGTGACACCAATTGACTAAAACTATACATGTACACTACATGATATACCGGTACACGGTGTAAAATGTTTTCCCCGACTTGTGGTCTGAGTTGCCATCTTAAAATGTAAAAATTAAAAGTGTCCCCCTGGGAAAAGTGTCCGGGCCTTGCAACTGCTGGCAGGACAGATGGAATTCAACAGTGAAAATAATCATTTGTTTTTCTCTAGTAAGCATAAACAACAGGGTGGGCATGTGATCAGTCAAATATTTGAGGTGTGGTGAAACTACAGTTGTTCAAGTCAGATTTCTTCACCTTAAAACCAGGTACTTGGGGTGTTATTTATAATCGATATCATAGTTTTTATTGGATACATTGGCATTGTTTGAGAAAGGAATTAAATTTTCTGTTTCACATTTTATGTTAAAAGTATGTCTAAAGATACCAAATCATGATCAGAAAAGTAACAGTCACTCACATAAACCTTTAATTTGGCACTTGGTATGTTTGTATAAATATGATCAAGTGTTGATCCGTAATCAGTCGTTGGACCTTTGACCACTTGGCTAAGATTCAAATCATGCATTGCTGCTACTAAATTGTTTGACAGATCTGAACTGGTGTTGTTCAGATCAATGTTGAAATCTCCACAAATTATAGTTGGGAGGGACAGATCAACTTTTTCAAGACATTTCTCCAAATGTTCAATAAGTCTGTTAACAGATGTTGTGGCAGATGCTCTGTATGCAGTAATGATATTCATAACAGCAGCGTTGAGGGGTTTAATGATACAAGGGAGGATTTCTACTTGTTGGGGAACATCAGGTACTTTGTTGGGTAGTAGACATGACTTCGTAGCTAACATGATTACACCTTTTAACAAGGGACCAGAAAGAGGTCTTTCATGACGTATGACATGATAATCATCATTGATCAGGTCATTTTCATGAATATTCTGCTTACAAGTGAGGAATGTTTCTGTGAAGCAACACACATCTGCATTCTGTATGATGGGGTTACATTTTAAGTCTGGTAAATGTTTCTTGTAAGACCTGACATTCAGTGAAACCACTTTAAGGATGTTCGCTCCTGTAGAAAACATCTGTTGGAGTGAAGGAAGTTTTTCATTTGTCAAGCGTTGCAGTTCTTTTGCGACTTTAGGACAGACCTTAATTCCAGATGCATCAAACCCAAGTAGATATAATCCATCTAATGCTTTGACTCTACTAAATGCCACGTAGGCTTGGCCAGGCATAAACTGTGGTCCGCATCCATGCTTTTCCATACGATACAGACAACTATTCTGTCCATTGTTTTACCCTGGACTTTATGTATAGTCGACGCCCAACATGGGGTCAATGGAAACTGTACTCTTGTCATCTGAATGTGTCTTTTCCTCTTGCTTACAGGGAAAGATACCTCTGTTCGTCCTATTGGAACTGCATTTGGGAACTGGACTTTGTATGGACTTCCAGCTATTGCATTTTGACCTACTTTTGGGCTGTCAAATTTGACCATGATAGTTTGCATATCTGTTTCATTGGTATTGCACCAAATAAGTCCTTCAACAGTGCCTATAGCACCATTTACTAAGCCATCAGATACATCAAGATTTGTTACTAACATGACACGAGCAGATGTCGCTAGTTTCAACTTGGTATGAAGAGCGCCTGTTTCAGATCTTTTGTTTGATGATGTAGCATTCAGAAGATGTTTTATTTTGGTTTTCATGATGTCTGTGGCTTCTATCGTGACTATTTCATTATTTTGACCAACCCCAGCAAGGCATGTTTCATTGTAGGCATCAACCTCAGCATTTGTTCTGTAAACTCGCAGTGTGTTTGGGGGTACATCAGTGTCAGTTTTTATCAGCCTGGTCTCCAGGACTCGCAGATCATCACTTGTGCATGATGCCGTTCTTACTCTTCCCAATGTATTTCCAAATGAAGCATCACCTCTTTGTCTCATTATCTCTGTCAGTTCAACCATTTTGAAATGCTTAACCCAAAGTGAGCCATACAATTCGGCATATGGACTACTATTTGGAAGACCAAACACAGGACTGTCGCCTATTGGTGCTAACTGATAGAGATCTCCAACAGCTAGAACACTCACATTTCCAAACACTGTTTCTGCAGATGTTCCCATTATTTCTTGTAATCTCCTGTGTATTCTGAAGAATAGATCTGCACCTACCATTGAAATTTCATCTATGATAAGTAATCTCATTTTGCCCAGTTTTGTCCTTAATGTGTTAAGTTTTTCTGCGTTTAATGGTGTGTACTCTCGACCTGTCCCAAGTGAAAACGCAGAATGTAATGTCATTCCATCTATGTTGAAAGCGGCAGTACCAGTAAAAGCAGTTAGAAGAGCAATGACTTCTCCAGGTTCATAGTGGCCTGATAGGCGTAACAGACGCATTGTGTCATAATGTATCAGCTTAATGATATGGGATTTTCCAACACCACCTGGCCCATTTAAGAAGATGTGATAAACCGGTAATTCTGTGTTGTTTTTTAGAGCTATCACGGTAGCTTTGCACCACTTTCTATGTCTTAACATCACATCCCTTTGTTCGGGGTTCAAAGATCGCATGCCTTTGCAGTACTCTTCAAAAGTCATAAGCGTCTTGTTTGCTTCTGAGTTAAACTTGGCATTTAATTCAGAGTACATTGTATTGTCTTTTCTGACAGACATATTCTTAATATCAGCATTCTCCTGTTCCATTGGTCCGGCATCTTGTTCTACAACTTCGCCTTCTGCATTATCGTGGGCCTCGTGGGCTTCTACAGTTGGTGCTATTTTATCCCAAGCATGCTGTGGCATTTCATTGTTATCAAGAGCATTGATGATTTGATCAGTGTCCTCCAAGTTGTGTGTGTACTTTCTTTCATTTTCAGTTATTATGTCTGCTACTTTCATTGCATGGTCTTCATAGCTATCATGATTACATATCAGCATGTGTTCACTTCGCCAAGGCCAATACAACATTAGCCTGTGTCTGTTCTTATCTTCTCCTTCTTTTGGTTTAAAGAATCTGATTATGGCCTCTTTCTTCCTTTTGTACATGCGACCTAAGCCATCTTTCAAAGTAATCCTTGGACTGCGTTGTCTTGGCTCTTCCACTTCAACTACATTCGGTTCATGATCGTTGACATCATCATCACCATACCTCTTTCTATCTACAGCATAGGTTGCTACAAATTCTGCTAAACACATGTCCTGCAGTATGTCTGGTCTTGCAGCATATCTTTCTAAGATACTTGTACAAAAGAGGTCTTCTCTCTCATCATCCATGTCTTGAACAATAACCGATGGTTTAACCATTGCAACACGCTTTTCTTGCGGATTAGTGTTAATGAACTCATGCGTTCTTGTTGACATTTTCAGTGGTAAAGAAAGTAGCCTATATGCAGCCTCTTCTGCTGTTTAAAAACTTTGAACCAACTTTGTCCAGTTGCTGTCTTATTTCAGTGGATTGGTGTTCTTTGGCTACATTCCGTAGGAGATCACCCATGACCTTTTCACTTTTCATCATATAACTGCATATGTACATGATGCATGAATATGGATCTATTATGAACTGCAGGTCCATGTTTGCTTCCCAGGTACTCAGAATGTCATAATTGTAACAATTGATATACCTTGCATCAACTTCTCTCTTCAGTACAATGTTAGTACCAGATGAGGAAACTTTCAATGCATCCAAGTAGATATCCTCTGTGATAGCAGCTCTCTGTAATACATCAGTGAGTGTTGCACAAGGAGGATACCGCGGTGACGTCACGGCTTTTCCAAGATGGCGCTGCATATTGTAAACAAACTCGATGAGACAAGACCACTAATGAATATTCATAGGTTGGAGGGTCCAGGCCTATCTATTAGACGAGTGCATGTTTTTTACTCTCAAGTACATATTTGGAGAGGTATTGAAAAAATATTTGTTGTGGCAAGTCTACAGATATAAAGAAATTATTTGATGAAAAAATTAATTTCGAATTTTGCTAATTGGGTAATAGGGGGCGTGTTTTGAGTTTTTTCTGCCAGTTGGCTGAAAAGAGTGGAAATATCAAAGTCTGTCTAATTTGTCGATTAAAAAAAAATTTCCGTGGTCAATCACCATTTTATTTTTCACCATTTACTTGCCCGACTGTCCGGAATAACATAATCTAAATTTCAGATTCACAACACCACGCGTTCTTTGATGCGTTGCGGTCAAACATTGACAATTTAACTGCTAAAAGGCTTAAAAAATCAATTGTGGTCTTGTCTCCGATCCACGTCAAGGGAAAATCAAGTCATCAAAAAAGTTAGATTTTTCGCATCAAATCAGAGTTATTAGTACTTTTCTGCTATGAAATAAGTCTTCAGACAATAAGCTATCATTTGAATAATGAAAAGTGCTGTTTTGATGGGGAAAAATAGGGTTTTTTAAACCAAATAGCCGGGCACCGATCTTCCAAAATTAGCGATGGTTTAAAACAGTCTCCCAGATATGGGGCAATCTCTTCATTATCATAATGGGATTTGGAGGCATGTTTACAGATTTTACAAGTTCGAGACCTGTAGGACCTAAAACTCGCATAGATCCCCATAGATCCCCTCTATTTGTCGAGTTAGCGCCCCTGTAAGATCATGCATTTTCGGACACCAGAACGAAATCTTCCTGCGGATATCGCGGTTTTGGTGATGATTTAAGGAGAAATTGACTGTTCTTAGAGTTGTATGGGACAGAAATGAGTTCATACTTCATGAATACATGAATATATTATGATATGGGCGGGCTTCTAAGTCAAAACAATAACAAACTCAACTGCATATCTACTGTATATTGCGTAGTGCATTGCCTAGTGTATTTCGTAGTGTATTTTAGCGGAGACATTATTTCCGCACTTTGGCCACGCCAAACGTCTTTTTTATTCGTGGAAGTTAATCTGCTCTGTAAATTTTATTTTACACAGGAAGAATCCATACTAGGTATTGCAATATTTCATGTCTATTGGTGTTTTTGTGTACAGGAGCGCACCAGACAGTGAGACGTGGAGATGCGTTCAGTACTGCTGCTGTCAGTAGACTGAATCTGATTGGCCATAGCGATCAGTAATATGGGTCGGGATCACGTGATGTGACGTCACCGCGGTATCCTCCTTGAGTGTTGCATTTACATTGAGGTCAGGATCTTCCAGAACTCCATACACTTTCCCCAGTAAAGCTATGACAGATTCTGTATTGACATTTTCGTCAACGTCAGGTTTCCTTGCTACAATGGTACATGGTGATATAGGCCTTGGGAAATGAAATCTGCAGCCACCGTTCCTTCTACAAGTCCTTGAGTGCCTATGACTTTGATATTTCCCAGATAGGTCATTTAGTTCACATGTTTGATACTGGTCAATGAATGCTGTGATTTCTTCATCAGTATTAGCATCGATTCTGGGTGCATTTCCTACCCATATGATACAGTGAGCATGGAGTGATCCTCTGGCTTAGAATTTATGTTGTGGTGGACACTTTGTTCATCAATGCCTTTCGGCAATAATGCTACATAATGCATTTGGTCATACCCGGAGCATTGTCCGTAAAGGGATTGCGAAACTCATCAATTTTGTCGCTCAGAGCCTTCATTTGTATATTGTCCTTCTTAATTCTGGATGGACGGCATTGGGCTGTTGCACATTCTCCGACGTCGAGCACAGCAAATGTTCGAAGTTCAGTCACAGCCATTGCTCTCTGGGTCATAGTCAAATACCATCTCCACATGGCATTCTCTGAATATCTGAAAGGCACAATCCCTCTCATACTTGATGCAGCATCCCGATTGACCGTCTGCTCCAATGAGATATGAACAGCTGACCTGCTGTAATGCTTCTCTGTTCGCCGAACAGAAAATGCTCCCTCCTCAAGTACCTTGCACAATTGTGGGTCAGATGATGTCAACTTTTGTAGAAATAGTGTCCCCCACCTGGCATAGTTCGGGCGATTTAGGGCGAAGAAGACATCCAGCATGGCGGGGAACACATCAATGTATCCATTGACATCGTTCGTCTTCACACATCGCTGCAGCTCACGATGGACCCTGTTGATCAGGAATACATATATTCCCCAGAACTGCGTCGTTGGACCGTGGCTTCCGTCTAGGATCGAGTGAAAGAATTTATCATACTTCTCAATGTGCTGGATGATGATGGGATCAAACAGATGGGCTTCGACTAGGCATTCGTCACTAGGAACCGCATTCATGGCATCTCGGAATGACTCGTATTCTTGTGGAAGCTCCTGTAGAAAACGATCGTACAGCTTCTGCTCCAAGACGTTGGCCAGTAGTTCGTGCATCCTAATACAACGGTTGTAAAACTTCCCCTTTATGAAGCCCATAACCGCTTGTGCTATGAACTTGAAACTTTGTACACATGACCCCCTAGGTCAGAGGTACTCTGACACTGAATTTCGGTCCGGTCTGGTTCATGACTTGGCCACCAGGGGGCTAAAACTTAAAACATAAAAAGTGTGATATGTCTCTTATTAATGATCCGTTTTCAATAAAAATTTCATGGTAGGTACTCCTAGCAAGGATACATCACATATCATATGTTTTTTGATTTGACCTATTTTTCAAGGTCACAGAGGTCAAATGGTGTAAATTGGCCGTTAGGATGTAACGATGGCACGTTTCTAAACTGCAATGACTATTGATCCCAAATTTGGTACACATTTACCCCTTAGTCAGGTGATCTCGGGGACCGAAGTTTGGTCCAATATGATTCACCACTTGACCACCAGGGGGCAAAATCCAAAAACCTTAAAAATGTGATTATTCCTTAACTTCTTGCCCGATTGCCACCAATTTGATATCATGGGTACATCTAACCACCATACAGTATATGTCACACAGGTTTTTAATTTGACCTTCTTGTCAAGGTCACAGAGGTCAAATGGCGTAAATTGGCCGTCAGGCCGTAACTATGGCACGTTTCTTAACTGCAATGACTATTGATCACAAATTAAGTGCACATGTACCCCTTGGTCAGGTGATCTCAGGTACCGAAGTTTGGTTCGATCTGATTTGCCGTTTGGCCTCCAGGGAGGGGGCCAAATCCTAAATTCTTCAAAATGCCATTATTCCTAGTAATTACTTGCCCGATTGGCACCAATTTTATATCATAGGTACATCTAATTCTAACAACCATTCAATGTGTCACCCGGGTCTTCTTTGATTTGACCTACTTTTCAAGGTCACAGAGGTCGAATGTACTGTAAATTGGCCATTTTGGGGAAATTGTAATTGCTTGGACCAACATCAAACCTAACACTACATGACACAATACCATGCTCTTTATCCATCTTTCCTCCACATGAGGTGAGCACAATGGCCCTGGCCATTTCATTTCAGTAAAATTTATATTTTTTATGTTTGCAATGAACCAACAAATAATGATGAGTACAGAGGGCCATGTTATCATGAGGAGTTCCTGATTTTAACAAGCCATGCAATTCTTTTCATATCAGGTGGCAGTTTTAATTTCTTTGAATAAGACCTTTTGCAGCCTTCAAGACAACACTGATACTTGGACCCCCTAAATAGATGAGAGTGAATGTATTTGATCTAGTCAAAGGTTTGTTTCAAGCACGACAAAGGTTTTGTGCCAAATAAATCCAGTCATTTTGTAATTCAAAAAGAGACATCACATATGATATTACCACTATAGTCTTACATGCAAGATGTTGAGAAATCTTGAAAATCCCTCTCTAATTAACAATTGCGTATTTATATCAATGAAACCTACCTCCAATGAATCTTCCCAGCTTGTCCCACCGTCTTTGCTCTGACTACAACCACACCAAAATTGTTGACTTTTCAGCAAGATACCTATCCTGTGCTAAATGCAATGAAATGCACTGGCGGACAAGTTGCATTGTTGTGAGGGACCTTTTATCATATTAAACACAACTCCTAATTTTGCGGTGCACTCGTCTTTTTATTCCATTCACTATTCCTCTCTATCTTCAACTCCCTTTTCTTACAAAATCCTTCCTACAACCCCACCCCAAGCTTCTCTAATCAGGAACCCACACCTTGCTCACGTGCTTGGTCAGTTGCCATCATTGCCTTTCAAGCATAGGTGGTTCTGACCTCACAAACAGCCAAGGTGAGATTTTAGCAAAGGGCAGACTTGCTTACAATAAAATACAGTACTCCTACTTCATAACAGCACCATAAATGAGGCAACGTCATCAAACAAAGCAAATCTCATTGTTGACAATGTCATTTGGCTCTGGCTCTCAAATGTGGGTTAAACTCATTAAACTGCCTGCAAGAAGACTGCACAATGTGAAATATGTCCCTCTTTTGTACATATTCTGCTTTTCTTCTTTCAATAGGCAGATTTTGTTAATTACATGGCAATAACTGTTCAAAATATTTAGTGTAAATATTATTTCATACTTTCACAATGTCACGTAATCTGTACAAAGGAAATAACACGGACAAAGACACCTGATGAGATACATCTGGTAGAAAGCAAGTGCATACAATGTTGACAACCTGATAGTATGATGGTGATGACAATAATATAAGAATAAAATGACAACAATGTTGATGTTGTGCAGCATCTGTCACTCATAATCACACCTTTTCTTTGAGTCGGAATGTTGAATATAGTTTTCCCAGGTTGATCTGTAAAATTTTGTTGAAATTTGCTGAAATGGAATAGGAGCATTAAAAAATGAATTTATGATAACCATACATCTTTTTGCATTAACCTCATTAGGGGATTATTTCATGATTGTTCCCACAAACGCCCGAGTTAACACTAACACAAACACTAACCCCAGTGTTAACCATGAGATATGACATCTTGTAAAAGTGTAGAGTTAACAGAGAGTTATTCCAAAGTTAACACTTTTTGGCTCTGGAGTTAACTCAGAGTTAACCTGTGCACAAGGAATTATTCAGACGAATTTATATTACAAATTTCATTAGGCTTACACTAACCCCTGGAGGTCAACTCTGAGTTAACACTTTTTGAGGTCAAGTGTCAGAGTTAAAACTTGGCAGCCATGTTGTTCTTACAAATTTTTGAGGCTGTGGCTGGTTTCGCCATGAACATTACCAGAGGACCCCGCAACTTCAGAAGAACCACTTTGCAAGCAACTCTGTCTGATAGAACAAGACTTGGAGGACGTAACCGAAGATTATCACACATTTCGAAGTGCTGCTGACTGCTGGAGTTAACTCAGTGTTGACTGAGTGTTGACTTGTAGTTAACTCGGTGTTTACCCAGTGTTAACGCCAACCATGTTTTTTCTGGCTGAGGTTAACACTAACACTAACACTAACTCTGACACTAGTGTTAACTCACACATTTGACCCCACCCACTGTCCGCCATTGTTAGCACAGCCCTTGTAGACGACTTTAACAAATTTGAAAACTCAGGCAGATTCAACAGCGAATAATTCCTGTTCTATGGCATTCGACGTGGATTTGCTTGATTTCTCTAAATACATAATATATACTTCCAGATGATAACTCGAACACATCTGTATGTTTATATTGGTGTAGCTGTCCCTAATGATTAGAGAAAGCAGAGTTTTTGTAGCCCTGAGACTAATTTAGGGTACAAATCGTGCTTATTTCTACCATACATGTATCTACCCAAGTTGTGAAAATTATTGAATGTGTTGTGTTGTGTAGCATGTACACACGAATCGGTGGATGTGATGAAAAGCACTTGCCTCGAAGTGTGGTGTAGGGAATGACGTGGACTGTGTGTGAGAGCAGAACATAAGACGACAGGATGTTGTGGTACACTGGGCAAGCTGAGCCGACCTCCTTTTCCAACAAGAATTTTTGAATTCGTTTCTATTATGTGGAAGGCATCTATACTTTCCAAGTGCCTTTCTTGAAAAAAGAAGAACTGTTGGCAGTCATGAAATTATGTCAACCTGTACGTGCATTTGAAAATAATAGTTCCCTGATAAATCGGCCTCAAAACGTCCAAAGGTTCAGAAGCCTTTGACTACTATCCAGCTGTCCGATCAGCATTATCAGCTTGGAGAAAGCTATCGTCGGCTATCAAGGGGCATCCTCAGAATAAGATTTCACTCACTCCTACGTCATAGCGAAAAGGGGTGAAAAGGTTTTAAAATCCACTGCGAAGAGCGGCTGTTGCAATCGTTACGATCACTAGACACACCCGTGCATGTCTTGTATAATTCAATAAAACAGCTTTAAAACAAGTTCGTGTATAACTTTACTTTAAAAAAAATTTGTAACTGCCATCTTGGAATTCCAAAAAGCGGCTGCATTGAATAAACATGGAAATCCAAAGTTGTCGCCTTGCAGTACTTTGTCGAATCCAAAACGATAAGCAATTCGTATAGTTCGATTTTAGTCCTTCCAAGTCACAAGCTTGTTATCATGCCCCATGCGTATAGCTGTTTTATTGACATGGCCCCAAACATAACTGTAACCGCGACTAGAGCCTAGGTATAAATCATTGACTCGTTGACATAAGGGCCATGGTTGGATCCCCACGGTCGGCGTGATACTCTGTGATAACAAGCACTTGGCTGAAAGTGTTCTATAAAATTACTTAAAATGCAATAAATGAAGGGAGCCTGTCCGCTTTGGATACAATGTACCACTGTCATGACTGTCCGCTCTGGTTACACTTGTATTGAGTGGTTTGATAATTGCTAGAGTCAGTTCCATTCACTACAAGAGTAAACCACAGCGGACAGTCATGGCAGTACATGAAGGTAGCCACAACGGAGGGTAAGCCGTCTATTATTACCTACGGTAGTCACTTTATAGAATGTGCCAGAACACAGTAAATAGGCTCTACACAAGATTCATTTGGATTTTGAAATCGACGAGTGTACTAGTACTAGTCCACATTTCTCCGAACTTATGATTGATGAGTATGAGGGAGAGGAAATGTATGGAGAAGAAGGCGAGCTCATTAAGCAAAGGAGGTTCCCACATTCACTTATTCAGTAGATATCAGGAACAATTTGATAAATATGAACCGCAGTTTGATGATGGTAGGTCTTCACGAATAGATTCCCTTCTTGATCCACCGCAAATCTCTTCCATCTCTTGAAATTTTCGAGAATGGGAATTTCTAATTTCTGTTGATATGGTTGTGAATGTCCCGTGCAGTCAAACTGCATGGTCACTAACATGTAAACGCCTTGAATAGTTTCGACCACAAATACTAGTCTATTAAATACTGTATCAAATTGTCGGAGTTCCTTTCTTCTTGGCATTTCTATCGGGAGGCCATCTTTGAATATCTCTTCGTTTAAGAAACCTTCAGATTTACGCAGAATATACAAACGGCGCTGATAAGATGTATCCGAAACCTTTTTTTTCATGTATACTAAGACGAATATTTCTGCACGGTGGCTTGGGGCGGCAAAACCTTGCACACGGAAATATTTTTTGGCAGACTCGGTAGTGCTGGAGGACATCCGATGCGCGATCAATGTTTGTAAGGGTGTAACTTTCAGCTTACCTCCGACCTTAATGAACCTGTAGGTATTTGCACTGTATTGCCTCTGTCTTGTACTTTTCCCCCTCCTTGTAACAAACGAAACGACTAGAGTCCCTTGGTTGGAATCGAAATGATCAAAGAACATATCTATACTCGCAGCCATATCATTTTCGTTCTCAAGACAGAGGTGCCCGCGACAGAAGCATCCCATGATTGTGTCTAGCTTACCACTTATCGAATATCGGAACCAGGGACCACGGCTGCTCTTCTGGCATGAAGAACTTAAATGACAAACTATAAAATAACCTAGCGTGTTACTGAAAGAACTATGGAAAGCGTGTTTTATTGAAAATATTTGCCGGACTAAAAATGATCTTTGAGTGTATTTGAAAATGACCCCCGTAAGTTTACGCTTTGACCAGTACAGGAGAAGCCATTCTTTGTTATCTATCCCAACTGACCAAGAAGATGGTGCCATTCCGTTCAACTTCAGACTTTTCTTTAACGTTCCAGCATTTTTCCCTGAAATAATTCCGGACGACATGATGATAAATTTTAACTCTTCATCCAGCAAGTCTTAGAGAGCAGAATGAAATGGATTACATTTCGATCAGAAACCCATCCGCAGTCAATCTCTACCGGCGCATCACTCGTCAAAGCAATTCTCGTTAAACACTGTTAAAATGTAGCTATATGCATATCTTACTATTTGTGATGAAAGAAAAAATCACTTTGATCGTTGTAACGGACAATGGACAACTACTCTAGTTGATCGACCAGAGATCTCACGAGGCAAGTTTCTTTAAATTACTACGAACACATTTTCTTCGGCAGAAATTGAAAAAAATCCTTTGACCACTAACTGTATTTTGAGCTGAGCTACGAAATATCCAATGCCAACTGACCTTTCTGATCAAGAGAATATGCCTTGACCACATGATGAGATCGATAAGTTGTAGCTTTCTCTAAACCGGGGTCCGATAAACGAATTAATAGATATTTTTATGGTATTGAGAATTCATTTTAATATACATTTACTGTCCTTCCAGAAAGTAAATGTCCACATTTTTTTCAAATATCACAGAGATAGAATAAGATAATTGAATGAGGTTTTCAGCAGAGAATGGTATATCTAGTTGGTCATGTATCTGTTGTATTTGGACCAAGCTAATTCTGTCTCTTCATTACGTAACAGGCAGTTCGAAAAATGTCCAAAAAGTGACTTTATTTTCATTCTTTTTCGCAACGTATCGGTGAATTATGATGCAACAAAGGTTTTTTTAGCTCAGCTGACAAAGTCAGCGGAGCTAGTCAAATAGCTATTCGATTGGTGTCCGTCCTTCCATCCTTCCATCTAGCCATCTGTAGACAAAGTTGGGCATTTTGTAATCATACAACCGAGGCACTTCAAATCTAGTCTTGCTTATAAACACCGCAGAAAATGTTGCTTACGGAAAAAAAATTGGGCGATTCGACTCAAATTCAGCTCCCCAGGGGGCAAAATGCGTAAATGAAAAAACAATTTTTTGACGCTCTATTCCAGCATATAAAAGCTTGAAATAAAGTTGAAAAGGTCTTCATGATATAGAAGTTTTGATATAAAATAGATTACTGTCAATTTATATCACCAGTTGGCGGTAGTGAGCAAAACTGTTGTTTGACCCCGGATGATTCCGCTTTAAATTTCCCGCCGAGGTTACCTGGAGAACTGGCGGTGACCTTTTTATTTCTACCGGAGCGATGATTTGTAAGTGACAAATTTTCTTATTTAAGCCTTTACGGAAATGTATTTTGGTACGAAACTTCACACGTTTATAGAAAAGATCAACGAGAATGTGTTCAAATGCCCTCATAACGATGAGTTCAACGGAATTTGGTCAAAACAACCTTCGAATGGAGTCAACTTTCTTTGCGAAATTGAAGCGACGACCTCATTATTTATCGTAATTTATGCAGATCTGAGTCCAGCTGATGGGTGATGTTCTGATTTGTGTTCAAACTATTGGAAACTTCGGAAATTAGTTCTATTAGTTCTACTATTCTGCAGGAGTATATTATAGCCATTGATGTTGACAGCTAAAAGCACGAAAACTTTGTTGTTGATCGTCGGGGCGGATTGATATGTGGTTGTGCGTCCAAGGCGATTAGGTCATTCAGTTAGTTTGAGAAAGATCATGATCATGAAGATGCGTGTTGTGTTATCATAACCGGAAAATAAGTTGAGGTTATAGTTAGTACTACGATTCTTACATGAGTAAAAAGTAGACGTTTTAAGCAACACAATAATGTTACTCCCGTAAAAAAACTGTCAATTCTCCTTACCACAGAAGCCAAGCCATTGCTGTAAAGTTATGCAGGGGCTTAATCAATTACCTGCACTCCCTGTGGGGTGAATAACATTACCTTTTGAACAGCTGGCTGTAGGGGGATAATTGGAACAGCCGGTATACCTGCTGACCTGCTGAACCCAGGTTAATGTTATTTTCAATCCACGATTGCAGGTCACCTGATTTTCGAGATTTCGCGTTAAATGAAATTGTAAACAAACACATGTGTGGAGTTCAAATGTAAACAAAAATGTATTTTTGGTACTTTTGGTTGCTGGACTTGGGTTTTCCCGCAGTTAGGAGCTGGGGTCAAATTGGTGGTCAATTGTTTATGGGTGCTGTTTTAGTCAGAGGTAGCCCTTGATTATGAAGGGATTTTCAAATTAAGGTGACCATGGTCTTTTTATGTGCTCACCACAGCTTTCAATACTTGATTTATCTGAAGAGGCGCGCGGAACCTGACATGGCCTTACCAAGGAGCTGCTCACGGTGCTGAACTTCTAGCTTGCCTGTCGACTAAGTGCCTTTTTGGCCGAGACATTGCTACATGTAGGAGGAGCACGCATTTTAAATTTATAGTAGTGATAGTACAGTTGGTTCGAGCCATTTGGAAGCCGACATGTGAAGGCCTATCTGGGTTCTCCTTCTTCTCCGTATAAAAAGGGACATATTGCTGACTAAGGAACAAGGCATATTGACATTGCCTCATCATCTCTATCGGACCAATTGATATACTTTTATATGCACGCATACATCACGCCATTTCAGGGTCCGAGTCTGTGGACAATTGGTTTGATTAATTTGTCTCTTCGATATTGCTCCTTTATTGCATTAGATTTTCATCGCAATTCAATCTATTCAAGATGTAGCCAATTTGAACCTGTCTGCGCCAAGGATAGATCGACTCACTAGGGATACACAGTAGAGCACAATGTCATGACCCTTTGTATTGTAAATTCCAACCACCTGCAGTACAGGTCAATTTCTCTCAATAAAATTAATTTTGTTGACTCCTGTAATCTTTACCTTATCAAAAAAAAGACAGTGGTGTTAGTCCAAAACTGGTCATTTCTATTTATTTTGACCTCTGTTAAAGCAGGATACCTCTCAATTACAGACAGCATTTTGTATCCTTGTGCTGTACAACCCAGCCTGGACATACCACAGTTGTCCATGGAGAAGTCTCATCCTCTCTGACACTTCTTTTCTGTTAAGCTACCGATACAACATACTGAACTAGGGATATATTCCGTTGCCTCCTGTAGTATTTACATACCATGGCTGATTAGTTCAATCATATTTCATCCAGCTGGCAGCTCTGCATTGGAAATGTTAGTGGCATAACGTGTTCTCTTGACCTTCAAACAGTAGTATAAAGCCGATATTTACTACTTTACACCATCAGTCCTATGTTATTAGGTCATCCAGCTGAGCGCCAGGCCCTTGGGTCTCTTGTTACTTTCATTACTAGGAAATTCCTGCTAAATTCTTCATTTTCTGAAGATTAGTTTTAGCTCGCTACAGGTGATTGGATTGTTTTTTTTAGACAGCTGGTGACCTTTGAGAACACCCCTCATAGTCAGCAATACAGTCAGTCAGGGTCTTTATGGCCAACTCAGCTCATACATGAAGGATTGGGGGTCTTTATCAAAGGTTATGGAAGAGATTAAAAAATAACATAAAAGTCCGAAGCAAAAATGTGCGTTCGTCATGACTATCGAACACACTCTATGGGATTGCAAGTTCACAGTTCATGGGCTCATTTGAATTTTTGAAAAGGCACAAGAAAAAAAGGGTGATTTTTTTGACCTTTTTTGAAATGTTTGTTACATAATGAAGGGATGGAATTAGGTGCATCCAAATACAACAGATATATGACCAACTAAATGTACAATAATCTGCTGAAAACCGCATTCAAATATCTTATTAGTCTCCGCCATCGGCTGAGACTTTTGTATTAGGGTATTATTCTCCTCAAGAAATTATTCCAGCAAACTCTCGTCCCCAGGTGAAAGCTTCATATGTACATGAACACGGCAATGCATTGCAAAACATCGATAAAATGAGGGTGTCCATGAACTAAGAAGTCAATCTGGGTAACAGCCGCGAAAGTGCTATGGGCATGCATAGCGCAATACATGTAAATTTTTAACCAATAAACCTCGCCATACCGGCACGATGACTGGTGTCCCGCGTTATATACTACATATTGGCTGCACATATGGAGGAACGTAACGGATAAAGACCAGGGACTAGTCTACACCATCGAAGCATTTTTCTATAAAACCTAATATTTGGAGTTTATGGGCTATGAAATAAGAAAAAACGGCAGTGAATTAAAGCAGCTGAGTTTCAAGAATGTGTTCTTCCCTTCTGGACACTTTATGTTGCCTTGATCAGTCGTATTTCGCACATAAACCATCGCTTCGCTGAAGTGAAAGTGCGATGTTTTTGTTTTGTTTTTGTCAACATGCATGGCTGTGTGCATATGACTATGAGGCGGATACTCCAGAGTCTGCAAAGACTCAACTGACAATTCTAGTTTTTCATCTCTGTGATATTAAAAAAACCTGTGGACATTTACTTACATTTACTATCGCTGGCGTTGTCACAATCGCAGTGTAATCCTTCATCAAGGGGTCAGTTTCCACTGATTGCGATAACGAGAACGTGTACTTTGCAGATTTGTTATCGTATGCTTCACTGCACACACGCGGAACCAACAAAGGCTCTTGATTTGCCATGTTGGTCGCATGCGCTGTGCGATTCAAGCAAAATTGCATTTATCGGGAACAGACAGCCTTCAATGTTGCATTGTGTGTGGTTTGCTAACGATACTTTCTTATTTCACTTCACACTACACCTACGCAATGCTCGATTCGCACAGCGCATGCGGAATCACTACTTGTGTTTGTTTGGTCTCGCTGCAAGTTGACAAGTTGGTGGTCACAAATAAAAAATTTCTCATAAAAGTCTAATATTTCATACAAGAATTATTCATTTTTGCTGACTATTTGTCAATATTACAACCAGAATACTTAGTACTCAATATATTTCTGGAATGATGCGATAAATCTGCGCGGTAGTTTGATAGGGAAAATCGCTTATGCATATATTACCTTTCCGATCTAATGGGAAGGTTTTCACTCTTTTGCATTCCCGTACATAAGACACGTTCAATTTCAGTTGTTTTAGATTGAAACGACCATTGCACTCGACCGGAAATGTCTTAATCATATAAGCACCGCGACTGATCTTTGACATATACAGTATTCTACTAAACATAACATCAAATTTTGTGAACGCCATTTTCCGTAGTTGCTTAGGAACGTTGCCTTTAAAGATTTCATCTTTTAGGAACATTTTCGATTTACGCAGGATAAATAAGGACGGAACATGACCAATGCTAACAAACACAAGGATATTGTGAGTGTTTGGAGTGGCGGCCATGGTCTGAACAGAAGCTGAATTGCAAAATGGACTACAACTCACTAATATTTCTAATAACGTAAGTTTCAGTTGTTGCCCGACCTTTATAAACCTGTAGGTAACTACAGAGAACTTGTAGTAGTGGTGCTTTATCTGTTTTTTATTGCATTTGAATAATACAACTAGAATACCTTCGTTAGAACCGATTGCATTAAAAATCAAGTGTATTTTCCAAGCTTGTAGAGAATGATTAAATGTCCCCAGTGGTTGGAACCTGCCTGTGACTGCGTCTAATTTACCAGTGTTTGAATATAACAACCAGGGACCGCAGGTACGTCGCTTACATGGAGAATTCTCCGCAGAGATGGCGATGAAACAATTTCGACATTCGCTAATAAAAGACGTAAATCGTCCAATAATGGAAAAGCCTTGACGAACAAGGTATGACAGTCTTAAAGTGTATTGAACAAAGACACCTACAAGTCTATTTCTTGTTCTGTACAAGAGAAGCCACATAGCATTATCCATCCCCATTATTTCAGAAGGACGTATCAGACGACTTACTTCAAGGATTTTCTTCAGTGTACCTGCTTTTTTGCCTATAGGTACATCATCGGTTAAGCATCATTATGTTATCGAGAGAAATTTCAATAGGATGATGGTTTGTTGCAACGTTTCTTCATGAAAACCATGAGAAATATCCAGAAACAGAATATGGCCTATCCAGAGGACCCACAAAATGATCCAATTATTACTGCAATGAGAATGCTGAATTCCTTAAATCCAGTTTGGTTTTGAGGCAAGGATCAATAGTAGTTCGCCCTCAAAAGTCCCAAACGATGCGGACATAACATCTACGACTGGACTATAGCCCATGTAATAGCATTCCGCGAAGTTACTATTTATAGCTCACAAGGTCATTTGCATAAGATATTGATGACGTTTTAGTCACGTGACAGTCGGACATCGACACTTATTTCTACGCATTTGAGCTTATTTCAAAGTCAATTATCTTTGACCCTGCATTTTTTTAGCATGAATGATACCATAGAGTCAGAGAGAGAAATATTCAGAACAATTATGTAGTATTTCCAACACTCGGACATGTGCCAGATTGAATCTAACTGCCCCAGTTAGAAAGCCTAAATCCTTTACGAAACCGCATGTTTGTCCGACATTGCCTGTAATTCAGCGATGGGGAAATAGAGGGCAGCAGCTGCAGTGACGTCATCTTCGCGGAATGCTATTCAACGTATAACCCACTTCAACCTGAGACAAGACCACCATTGATTTTTTAAGCCTTTTAGCAGTTAAATTGTCAATGTTTGACCGCGACGCATCAAATACTGCGTGGGGTTGTGAATCTGAAATTTTGATATGATATTCCGGACAGTCGGGCAAGGAAATGGTGAAAAGTAAACTGGTAGTTGACCACGGAAATTTTTTTATAATCGACAAATTAGACAGACATTGATATTTCCACTCTTTTCAGCCAAATGGCAGAAAAATCTCAAAACACGCCCCCTATTACCCAATTAGCAAAATTCGAAATTAATTTTTTCATCAAATAATTTCTTTATATCTGTAGACTTGCCACAACAAATATTTTTTCAATACCTCTCCAAATATGTACTTGAGAGTAAAAAACATGCACTCGTCTAATTGATTGGCCTCGACCCTCCAACCTATGAATATTCATTAGTGGTCTTGTCTCACCTCCCTGCATGACGGGTAAGTTGAGACAAGACCACAATTGATTTTTTAAGCCTTTTAGCAGTTAAATTGTCAATGTTTGACCGCGACGCATCAAAGAACGCGTGGTGTTGTGAATCTGAAATTTAGATTATGTTATTCCGGACAGTCGGGCAAGTAAATGGTGAAAAATAAAATGGTGATTGACCACGGAAATTTTTTGATAATCGACAAATTAGACAGACTTTGATATTTCCACTCTTTTTAGCCAACTGGCAGAAAAAACTCAAAACACGCCCCCTATTACCCAATTAGCAAAATTCGAAATTAATTTTTTCATCAAATAATTTCTTTATATCTGTAGACTTGCCACAACAAATATTTTTTCAATACCTCTCCAAATATGTACTTGAGAGTTAAAAACATGCACTCGTCTAATTGATAGGCCTCGACCCTCCAACCTATGAATATTCATTAGTGGTCTTGTCTCAGTTGCCATTTTCTTCTATTTCCTGGTCATGGAAAAAAAATCATATTGTCATTTGATACTTAAAAAGTGCTAAAGCGTTCCACTGGTGTTTTTTTGAGGAGGCGCAAGGGATTGCGGAATGCATTATAAATGCTATCGTAGCGCACTGTCTCACCGTTGTCATTGCTTGGGCTTATCAATTTTTCAATCTTTTCACTTTAATGAATACTTTGTAATTTTTTTTCTTTAAAGAGGAATAAACAGATTCAATATATACATGTACATTGCGTATCGAGTGCTCGAAGCATGAGTGTAATTACAACTCAAACCTCTTAAGTGTTTAGTTTAAAAAAACTGATTAAAACTAGTTTCGGAAATTCGACAATGTAGGATAGAAAAAGTATGCCATTTTAACCACGAAAATTACCACTGATTTAGACCGAACGTTGGTATTAATTACATACAATCTAACCTGCTGTACAGTACTATTACAAATTGAAATACTTATAACAATTTGCATACCTATCCAGTCCTTTTAGACGTGTTCGAGAAATGGCAAACATGAAGGTAAAACAGTGAAAACGCTTTTGTAATATTTCATTATGGATTATTTGGTTCCTGCGGATTTCAACCCATCTCTTAAAGATCAAATAGCCAGTTTTACTGATGAAATTGGTTTATATGATGCTTTAAAAACGGGTCAAAATCATCAGCTCGACGGAGTTGACAAGTAAAGATATAGAAGTTATATAGTATGTAGATTCGTTTATCAATAGCGTTCGAAAAATTTTATTTTCCAAATTTTCGTCAGCGACCGTCTGACATGTTCACGAATGTGAGACCCAACCTCAAAACGAGGCAGGGTCAATGCCTTGAATGCGGCGGCATGATCCACGCGTCCTAACTCCGTCCGCAGTTGCAGCAGATATATGGCGGACACCCTCAATGGAAAAGAGCAACTCAGAAACGCAGAGAAGTCAAGGATCAGGGACGCTTAAAAGAGCTGTGGCTATCCTTCTGAAACGTGCGTAAGTGAAACATAACATTAGCCTCTACTGTAAGTCAGGTTATACATTAGGCAACACGCTTGTTCGTCCTAATTATAAAGACCCCCTCAACAACAATGAAAATGTCGAGTGATCTACTCTCAAAAGTGCGCGACGTGTGGCGAGAAGTATGTGGGAAAGACTGAACGCTCGTTGGGTCAACGGACTGAGGAACATCAGAAGTCCTTCGACTCTAATGATATGAAATGGGCCATTAGCACGCACAAAGTCCAAATGGGACTTTATGGTGTGTAGGGGCCCCCTCATTGACAATATCGAGATAATAGATCATGAGCCACGCAACGCGCACAGAAAGGTTAAGGAAGCGATCCACATAAGAACAAAGGGAGCCAAACTTAATCGCACCGATGGATACCAACTTTCGGACAGATGTCTGCCGCAATTACGGACGGAGTTAGGACGCGGGAGGTCATGCCGCCGCATTCAAGGCCTTGACCCTGCCTCGATTTGAGGTTGGGTCTCACATCCGTGAACATGACAGACAGTTGTTACACTATATTCCTCATTTTTCGAACGCTATTGATAAACGAATCTACATACCACATTAAACTAACATGGCATATGAACGACATCACTATAGAGTATTTACCCCTCAAGAAAGTTGACTGACAATACCCCACTAAATCGAATGAAAAACAACATCCTAATCAAATGGAGCTTAGATGCGGAGTTCGACACCCACAAAAAGCGTTCCTTCCCCTGTGCATATAAATTAATGTTTCAAGGAAGTCTGTTCGTCTCGTACCCAAAAGGAGGCAAAATGAGGTTTAAACGCGCGAATTATAATGGGTTTATTATAAAATGAATGAATGAATGAAAAGCATTTATAGGCGGCGCCTTTCCAAGAGCCTGATCAAGGCGCCACCCCGTTCAAAACCGAAAACATCATTCAGAGAAGTGCTTCTTAAAAAGCCACGTCTTTAGCTGAAGTTTGAAACTGGTGATATTTTGGCATGCCTTGACGTGGCCAGGGAGGGCGTTCCAAAGAACAGGTGCACAAGACGAGAGACTCCGGTCGCCTAGCCGAGTTCGGGTTCTTTTGACGGAGACCCGATCAAGCCCAGAATACCGCGTCTCTCGTCGGCCAGGTGCAGCACTCAAAAACCCATCGAAATATTGTGGTGCAAGACCGCTATGGATCTTATAAGCAGTCAGCGAGATCTTGTACTCGATCCTTGACCTAACAGGGAGCCAGTGCAATTGCCGAAGGGCAGGGGTTATGTGCGCAGATTTCCTAAGACGGAGGACAATCCTGGCAGCCCAGTTCTGAATACGCTGGAGTGGAGCAATGGTACTTTCATGGAGACCATACAGAATGCCATTATTGCAATCTAACCGGGAGCTGACTAACGCACAAACCAAACGCTCTGCGCTAGCTTGATCGAGGTACTTTCTTACATGACCGATGTTGTAAAGGCTTGCACTAGCTGCCCTGCAGATGGAGGTGACCTGTTTCTTCATGGTCATATTTTTATCCAGCCAAACGCCCAAGTCCTTCACACAATCCGATTCATGAATGTCCTGACCGCCAACCACAATGGACGAAATAGAGCCAGTCCTTCTGGAGGACACAAAGTTTGCCATGTCGGTCTTAGGTGCGTTTAGAGCAAGTTTATTGTCCATTAACCAATCTCCAATGTCACTGATGCAGTCCTCTGCGTGAGAGAGTACCTGAGCACCGTCCTCCTTGTCACCACAGCGAAAGCTGTTCATCAGCTGATTATCATCCGCGTACATCTCAAAGGTGATCCTCTTCTCACGGATCAGGTCACCAAGGGGAAGCGTGTATATAGTGAACAGGATCGGCCCCAAAACTGAGCCTTGCGGGACACCGTACCTCAGCTCGACACTATCTGACACACAACCATTTACTGAAACAGATACCTGTCGCTGTTGAAGGTATGAAGCAAACCAGTTCAAGGCTTGAGACGTCAAACCTATTCTGTCATGCAGCCTGGCGAGTAAGATCTCATGGTCAACAGTGTCAAATGCGGCTGACATATCGAGGAGAACTAGAAACGCTTCATGACCTTCGTCCATGCATGACAGAATGTTGTCGACGACCTTTAACAGGACCGTTTCCGTACTGTGACCCTCGCGGTAACCCGATTGGTTCGGGTCGTAGAGCCCATGAGTAGACATATGTTCCTTCAGACGTGAAACCACGATCCTCTCAATCAGTTTTGACAAGTACGATAGGTTGGACACCGGGCGGTAGTTTGAAAGAACATCCTTGTCCAAATTCGACTTTTTCAAAAGCGGCGTGACAAGCGCACCCTTTAGGCTAGGTGGCACTTGCCCAAGTTCAATTGACAAGTTAATGATCTTGACTAGCGCTGGTAATAGTGGAGGCAGACATTTCTTGAGGAGACTGGTGGGGATTGGATCTAAGCTACATCCCTTTGGTGGTAAGGATAAGACAAGCTTCTCCACTTCAGCCTCGGTGGTTGGCCGAAGTACGTCCAACACAGGAGGACGTTCAGGAAGAACAGCTGGTGATGAATCCGAGTTGGTTCGATCAAGTTTGTCACGAATCGTATCAATCTTGTCTGAAAAGAAGTGGCTGAAGTCCTCGGCGAGTTGCTTGGCATCAGAGTGAGTGAGGAGGGGAGATGCTTTTTTCTTCCCAAGGAGCTCATTCACTATTTTGAATAAGTCCTTATCACTGGCTGCGTCGATTCTAGATCGATTATATTCAAGCTTTGCGTCGTTCACTAAGTTTGTCACAGTCACACTATGTGATCGATACAACTGTTTACTGATCTCCGTGCGTTCTTTACGCCACTTCCTTTCAAAACGACGTCTGATACGCCTGGCCTCTCGAATATCTGCATTGAACCAAGGCGTGTGAACCCGTACTGCAAAGGAACGTGTCACTAATGACGCATGATTTTCAAGTATCTCCTTAAGACAGGTGTCGTATTGCCCGATGAGTTCTCCAAGATGACCACTGGGATTCAGAACCAGGTCACTGCTTTGGATATCAGCCTGGAAAGCTTCAGTGTCAATATCCTTCAGCTTCCTAAAGGTGGCAGTTTTAGGAGTAGCCAGTGGGCGCACAAGTTTTAGAGAACAATGAACAGCGTAATGATCTTTGGTTGATAACGATGGATCGACAGTGACATCACTAATTATATCATCTGCACCTGGATGCGACAACAGCTGGTCAAGAATATGACCTTTCGCATGAGTCGGCTCAGCCACATGCTGAACAAGTTCGAACGCATCAAGCATGTTGCTGAAGGATACTACGAGGGAATGATCAGTTTTGTCTAAGTGGATGTTGAAGTCACCCGCCAAAAGCAGATGTTTCGTTACCGAGACAACACTTTCAAGGAAAGACCCAAATTCCGCTATGAACTCCTGAACGTTACGCGGGAAGCCATCTGGTCGATAGATGATGATAACCCTCACATACTCGTGTCCTGATGTGATTGAAACGTCCAAGCACTCAAAATATTTGTAGGCGTCCACAGGATTCCGATGAATCTTTAATCCACCCTTTGTTAGGATGCCGACACCACCACCCCGACGAGATGTTCGAGGTTGATGAACAAATTCGTATCCACTCAGAGTCCCCGTGAGGTCAGCGATTGTGAAGTTATCTGTTTCCTTTCCTTGAAACCATGTCTCTGTAAGCAACACAATGTCGGTATTACGCTCCAACACTGACTCACAAACAGTTGATACTTTCCCATTGAGCGAACGAGCGTTCCACAGAGTAAGATTCATTGTCTTTGATTCCTGACCGTCACGTTTCCAAATCCCTTTGACATGCATTCCTGCCCGCTTACTGCGCCTCGTTTTTGGGTTTCTGAATAAACCCAAGTCCCTCAAAAGCTTTTGAGTGTCAGGTGAAATGGATTGGTTTTGGTACCATTTCAGGTCAAGCAGGTCCTTCACTGTGTATACTCTCCTGTGCATTGTTCTATCAACACGTGCATGTCCACCAGCATTGAGCATTGTGCCAGTGCATTCCCTGTACATTGGACAAGAATGGCTGCCCCTGCCTTGCTCAAGGCAAAGAGCAAAAAGTACTTGAACGCCAATCCAAGCCAATAGAAGCTTCCCGGTCCAAACAAATGGCATGAACATGGTCCTGAACAGTTCACAAACACATTCAACCGTTCTTGCGACGATAAAAGTGTACAAATATGTCAATATGTATTCAGTATTTTTTTGTAGTGTGGTGGAGCGGTTCTCGGACGGGATAGGGAAAACTCATCTACCTATGGATTTTCAGTTCACCCCCTGGCACCACACAGGTGGTATAAGTCCATCTTGCATTCTAATTGCTTGCGGATGGAATAGATGGCCCTGACTCAGGAAAGCTCTTTAAGGAGAAGGAGAGTGGTATCACAAAATGTTTTAAAATATGTCCGAGTATGTTGTCTATATCATGACAACACTGTCGATATAAAAAAAATGATATCCAGCCAATGACGACCAAATTTACATCATCGGCTGGACATCGTTTTAAAACTGGACAACCTTGTACAATACTGTCAATACCGGCCCGGCACATATGCTCTCAAAATAGTTAGTAAAAATAAATATTTCATAGTATTTTTTACTACTCTGGTAGTTCCTTTTGTATCGATTGTGAAATTACTGGTAGTTGTTTTAACTATAGAAATAGTGATTGTTGACCATTTTGATGGTTATTATTTTACAAATTGATGGTTAGTTTCACTACTAATTTCACTAATTTCCAAAGTGCAGTAGGAACTGCCAGATAAGTTGTTTTTACTAATATAGCTTTCATTACTGAACTCCCTCAATATCATTACTTGTAATGTGCATTCTACATACCTTCTTAACCATTAACTTGCTTCGTTCTGGTAGAAGAACTCTGTGTTTCTTGCGACATATCGACTTTACAACGTGCTGCCAGCAGGTCTTTGACGCAGGATCATGGACGAAAGCCAGGCAGTCCATAGAAAAACATGCTAAGGTGCAGAAAAGGATTGAAAAGATGCTGCTACTTGGCTTGTAAATACTAACGTCAAAGTTGGTCACGTTTACATTCGTGAATGTACCGAAGACTATCTCCTGCCTGTATTCACAGGGCAGCTTGTCAAGTCCATCTTTGTAGGGGAATCTACACTTTAACATTGCCATGGGGCTCTCTAACAAATTAAGTGTCGGTCCCCAAGAATCCCAGTCAAAATCTGCAAAAATTGATAAAACGGGGGTCAACGGATTTCGCTGAAATGTTTACCATACATATAAGTTTTCTTCGGAACAGAATATTACCTGTTAAGTCAGAGTATTTCCAGAGAAAAATCATGGCATAAATGGGAACCAAACAAGGTTTTTAAAATTTCTTCTGGAAAAAGTACGTTCATCACCGATTATACACGTAATGATCAGTATTTAGAGCACCTTCGTAAAATGCAATTCAAAGAATTCAACTGTTAAAAGATCGTATAGAGATGATGATATCTATCTTTTGGTGGTCACTTTATAGATATGGTGAACTCATGTCGGGTGCATACTTTAATCTCTTGCTGTTGACAACCGAAGTACTTTTGCTCTGAGTACGTTTATCAACAACCCGGATAACTATAAGGTACCGCCTCCCGCATTGATAAAGGGGGTTTGGCCCAGTAGGTATTTGGCCGGGGCTGGCCATGGACAAAGGGAACGAACATGACAAGAACCCTAACTGTCAAAGGTAAGTATAGTGTGATAAGGTCATCGCAAGGAAAACAGAACGAATACCTCCTGCATACCATGACGGTTGATAATTAGATGACATTCTGTGACTTGTTGTCATCTGGTTACCACCACGAGACGGATTGTGCAATTCGACTCGACGACGTGAAACACGACCACTCGATGACAGGGGGCGACTGGACCTTTCGACAGAGATGATCTTAATCATGCAAAAAGAGGAGAAGGGTTCGGTTTTCGCAAGGACTACCAGCTAATGTTTCTGATACTCTGATATAAATCAAGAACAGGATCATATTGATATTGTAAGCCAAGCGCTTGTTGCTGTGGTGCAGTTTCATTAATTCGATCATATCGACGATGTTGTGAAATCATATGCCTCCTGATACTTTGATTTTACGACAATCATCCTGCGACACAGTACACGGGCGTGGTGTTATGTCCTCCGCTGACCCTCATGGCATTAATAAGTTTCCGTCCAATAATCTCCGAGCCCCACCATTGGTCACGGTTGTTAAGGAGTCCTTCCACAGTGTACTGCTGTACAAGTCACATGACAACTATTTTGAAGTGTGTTACCTCCTCAGGGAAATCAGTTATGCATATTCTCTTCATGACTGAAATATTGATTAGATGTTTCATAAATATGTATTTTTCTGATGTGCAAATCAGTCTTTTTAATTCTGTGGACACCCGTTATCAATGCACCCATGTCGTCAATCAGTATGATAAAGGGTTTCTGTCTGGCTGCAAACAAAATTAGATTGGAAATCAATTGATTTGAAATTGTGTATATCTTCTTGTAATCAAGTATAGAGAAGAAGAATGATCAACTCAAAATGACCCCATTCATATGTGTTTTTTTAATCGCATGGTGCTCAGTTGCAATTGACCCCGAGCAATTTAATCTAGAAACCTTCCTTAGGACTCTGCCGCCATAAAAATGTGCAGATGGTGCAAGTGGTTTACTATCAGACTGAGTATGCATCTGAATGCAGTTTGTTGCAACAGGCAAAATCTTTCCCAGGTGAAAGCAAGACATTGGTTGATTTCAAAGTCATTTTAAAGATGAGGTTTTAACACAAGATCTGACACTAAAACCACGGATTAGACCAAGATTGAAATCATGCTTGGGGTTAGTGTAATACTTCAAAGTAGGTTTTAGCATCACACCTGGTTTTGCACTTACACTGAGAGATGGTTTTGGCGTCCATCAAACATTTAAACTAATTCTAAGATAAAACTAAGAAACATGTGCTTCTTGGTGTAAAGATTAAATTACGTTATAAAGCGCCAAAATGCAACAAATTAATGTTTTCCATAGTAATCACCAATATCTGACCAGAATCCGACTGAAAAAAAAAAATTGAAATTCCAAAACTAGTCAGCTGATGCAAGTTGATAACCAACACCAACTTTGGAATATGTTCGTTGTTAACTCCTAAGGCATTTGTGTTATCGGTCATACAAAATGCATTGCTTGTTCTGAGAACATTACACCAAAATGGGACTAAGACCGCACTAGTGTGATACTTAAAACCCCAGGTTAAGACAAAATCTAGGTGTTAAAACTAACACTTTGCCATATTTCAATTCGGGTTTTATCATAAGTTTTTGTTTTAGTGTCAGTGTAAGTGTTAAGAGAAAACAAAGCATTTGTTTTAATCGGATAGCAGGATTAATAGCCACAGATTGACACTAAGACTAACACTAAATCTCAGTGTTAAAACCAAAACCAACTTTGAAATCACCCATTGTGTCGGTAGCGACAGGGTTTGAAACAGTTTTTAATATCGAAAAATATAAGAGAATGATTATTGGCAGCTACTTCTTTACCCAGTGATTCGGAAGGCAAGGACCTCAGTCAAGGTGTACGAAATTGAAGTTGATATCCATTTTCATCCTCTTATGTTTCCGCCAATAATTTCTCTCGTATATTTTTGAAATGACATGATAAACCGCAAGTGTTTCACACGCCGTGTAGGCCCACATATGTACGGTAAACCACTTTCCTTCATGTGTCATTTTGTAATTTCATTGACAGCTAAATCGTCGTTTGACTTCAATAAAGGTAATCCCATCTGATGTGTTGTGCCAAATGATGTGATAATAAGCCGTGGGAGATTTAAAGGCCTACGCCGTTCGTTAAAAATGTTGAATTTGTAATTGAATTTAAAAATGTCTAATTTCGGAAATACGTACTAAATATAAATTTCGACATTGCCGTTGTGTAGACTGATATACAATATTATGAATACCAAGATTAAACAAATTTGGACTCATAATAACTGCACGACAGCATTATGTATTAGTGGATTTCTATTTAACTGCACCACAAGTAATTACGAACGGCGTACCCCTTTAATGGCTTCACAGCGATATTACTCTGAAAGCGCCCGTCAGAGCCGTCACCCTGATATGAATTTACGGAAGTGAAGCCATAGCAACGTAAAATGGAAGATACAGAAAATTAAAGCAAATTTTCAAGCAAATTCAAAGCAAATGTGAGAATTCAAGACCTATATACCCTGCAGTAAAGAGCTGTCAATATTTCAGAGTTGGTCGGGGTGGCTCATGAAAACGTGTGGGTAAATACAAATGTCGCTAACTTTTTAATAACATTTCAAGGCATGAGATGTCTTGAAAATTCAAATATGAAATAAAGTAGATGTTGTCTGATAGCTGTGCAATAGCTGAAGAATTCGATCCCCTAAAAGCAAAAATGAAATCGAAAATCAATTCCGGAAAATCCGGAAAATTGTTTTTTCTACTTGACGTGTGGGTTTGAATTTTTCATTTGCACATGGGACGAAGAATTAAGCGTTTATGTAGTAAATAATGTCCATACTAATAACAAGAAATGAATGATCACACAAATACATAGAAGACAGATGGAAAGTAACAAGCGAAGCCGCTTACTGGACCGATTTCCGCAAGAGGTCTCTCCCGAAGAACGACCAGCACTTGATGCGCTGTCGTCTCGTCATCATTCTTAGATGCGCATTCCGTATGATTGGCACAAACATGGATCGACGCAGAGCCACGACGAAGCTGCAGTAAGCAGCTGGTTTCTGATTGTATAGCTCGCGATGTGGGATCACTTGACTTAATCGAAAGCATCAATCATAGCCATTCTAGGCGGAGAAATGGGTATGCATCGCCACGGATCTATACAGGCAGGATCGTGAGCAGGATCGCAAGACACAAGCAGTAGGGATAAATGTCGGTGCAACATCTGGATGTTGATATCGTTCATTAAAATTTCAGGGTCGTTTAGGATTTAAGTGGAAATATCTAAGTGCAACATATTGAGATGAATATTGCAGGTTCAAGTATCAACTCTGAAGATCCAGTTGATTTGCGGGATATATCTTGATTCCAAAATCTGTTCGAAACATGTGAATAGGGACGAAGCAATTTTAAATCTACTTTCGACGTATCATTGTTCAGTGTCAGGCGGCTATTTAAACTGATTCTTGAGTAATAAGCCCGATTCTGACTGTACAACGTGGGTCTGGCCCCGGAAGCATCGTCTATCAGCAAAGTGCGTAGCGGTACTATATGTAACTGCGATTATCGAATTATTAATGGCCGACTAAATGCACCATTCGACTGAGACGCTAGTTTTATGGCTTTCGCGGGAAACGACATTATTCAGAGAGAAGAAGATGGGAAGATGCTCGTTTTTGTTACGATATCAATTCCCACTTCGGACCGTGTAATCGAATGCACTTACGTACATGTGAAGCGTAGGGGTGTGCAAAGTATGTCCGTTTGTCATTGAATCGAATGAACACCAGGAAACAATCATAACTTCGAACATACCCACATTATGCATTAATCGTAGGTATATTCAGTGGAATATTTGCATATGTAGGATGTGTTTGTTCAGCGGAGAGACAACAACCATAAGGAAACTACAGATACTGTCAGTCAACTCTGTCGAAATTGTGAAACTTGTACTCGCTTGAGGGATGCGCAGACCCGCTCTGCCGGGAGACATATGTATAGACGGACAACATATTGCAGCGATTTCGAACTTCGGGTAGGCGAGACGCGTACCTTGTGAGACAATTCCGCCGACTACCACCGTCGATTTCTCCGAATACCTTTGCTGGAAGATTTGTTATTAATTCTGCCGTGATCAATGAGCAATCATGTTATTAGCTATCTTTGCAATCACCATGGTAATGATTAGATATTGAGAGGAGGAAATGATGCCATAATTTTAGATAAACTGTGATTTATCTGCTTGATTTTCATTTTCTCAGAGACACCAGTGACAACATTTTAAGCCACTCAAATAAATTCTGACGTATAGCCATTCAGGGATTTACGAGGAAATAAAAATGTGGGGTTAGTTGCAGTAGATTATCCAGTAGAAAGTGCTAAATTCTGCATCCCCAGTAAATTTGTTTTTGAAAATGGGTGAATGACCAAGGTTAAATACCTTAGGCTTCAGCAAATATTTGCGAATTCGAGCAAACGTATTATGTAACAAAGGAGAAGGTGCCAAAATGGAATAACTGGGTCACCAAGCCATAAGGGATTATTTGAATGATCAAGCAACGTTGTCAAACTAAGCACTGAATGTCTTTATAATGTTCGGATATTTTCATTAAATTTACTCAAATTTATTTAAATTAAAGCAGCTTCGGTTTCGCTTCCGTTGTGACAATCTCAAATCGGAAACAGCTAGCGGGATCAAAATAAACTGAAGGTACTTTGTCTGATTACAGATTGGCCTGCCTAAATATTCTCTAGGGATAACCTTTGAATAATTCAGTTGCGGAGTGATAATTTGTACACTTGGCCAACACGTAATACTCTTGCGTTAAATACAAGGTTGCTATATGTTGGCTTTCTGACTTATCAGAGCGCCTTGGAAAAGAATTATAGAGAGAGACACTCAAACACAGGTATTGTGCCAAGCTGTTTTGTGCAAACGACCAAAGAAAAACCTAACCATGGAAAAAAATTCTGAAATAATTAGATTTCCGAGTGAACACGACCTTCACCTTTGATTATCGCCTGCCTGGGAGTTATCGTCTCCGGGAATAATGCAAACTGGAATAATCGAGTCATACGATATTCTTCAATAATCGATCTCGTGATACTTCTAGATCTGCTTGAAGGCTCGCCTATCTCGGGATTGTAATCATCCAATCAAGCTGGAGTAACGCTTTTGGCTTTCCGAGAAATCTTCTCTCCAAAATCAATTGTGCCCGTTAAATTCGTTTTTATGTGCGACTTCTTTTTTCAAGTCAAGCGCAGAAAATTTTCTTGATGGAATTAATGAACAGGGGAAAATTCCGTTGAATTCCTTTTAAAATGTGTGCACTTTCTATTTTTACAAGCAAAGCGCAATGTTATTGAAGGATTGAATTAATTAACAGTGTGACTTGCAAGGAAAACCGAGATTCTCTTCTTAACACAATTATTCAGAGAGAAAATAAATTGACAGGATCGCAGTGATATAATACTGCTGTCGGTGCAAATCGTGACTGACATGATAATTGAAGGATTTTATTAATGAGACTTGAATATGCTCGAGATTCTTTTATTCCAGAGTCATTGTTGGAAAATAAATCTGAGTAGATTATATTAATCTCGAATGCTAACTTTACCAAAAGACTGCTAATCAAGCTACTTGTAACGAGAGGTGTACGGACACAACTCGGATGTACATGCCTCTTGGTTTGTGATTCAGTCATTAAGTCATTCATTCAACATCCTCTCACCCTCGGGATCTCAAACATGCCTCTTCTGAATCGACTCCAGATCATGCGCAGCCGGAGATTCTCCACTGATCTGCAGCCGGGAAATATGAATCGGAATAGACGGTCTTCCTCCGTGAGCGGGCTGGAGAGGGTCCGGCTAAAGACTGCTGAGCCACCCAGCCAACCTCCCACGCCAATACCAACCAAGAAAATATTCATCATTGCCATAAGTATTGCAATTATAGTTTCTATATATTTTTATTTTTATTTCTGGAAGTGGACATAAATTGTGTTTTAATAAATTTTCTTAACGAAATATGGTTGTTTTTTAATTCAGCTTGTCTGTGTCAAGTCGACACTTAAAAGGATTTTTAGTTCGGCTGATTTCTTTTGAGCATGATCAATTTACTCTGAAACTGCCATGTGTAGTCTGCACTATGAGGTAGACTAATCGAAAGTGCTTTCCCTTGGCCTTTTCTAGGGTTCAGCAGATGGGCCAATTTTAATACAGGCCATTTATTTTAGCAAGTAGAAAAATAGGGTTGTCATATATATCTGTTTATTCCTCCTATATAGAAGATTACAAAAAAATCAAAGCAACATATAACAACTAATAGTGAGAAGAGAAGGTGCGTGGCATGTACACTATTTACATACTCCTAGCTGTTGTCAAAAATACGTAGTCTTTGGCAAGGAAAACATTTTAGATAATTAGCCTAAACATTCAAGCATGTGCTCTGATCCGGAGAAGTGCTACATTTTCTTCCTAATCAAAAGCGGAAAGTTGTTTCCCGAGCAATGTTTCTGTGAGTTCATCGTCGCACATGTTCCACAGTGCTGTGCTGATTTCAACTGGGCATTCATTTTCAATTTGTTCCCAACTTTTCTCACGTTGGGAGGAAAAACCTGAACATCCACAGAAAAAATGAAGTTGCGGATCGGTACAACATTGAGTACATCGATTACACTTTGTTTCTGTGATAGTTTCTGGTAGTGTGTTTAGCTTAGCTAGGAAGGCATAGTTGCTTTTGTGCTTCCGATCAGTTTGAGCGCATGTCCATATTAAGGACGGATAGTCCAGAGACTTTTCAATGTTCTTTATTCTGAAAAGATTATTGCGTGTACATTCTGCTCTGAAGTTTAAGTTTTCTTGATTGAGAACAGATTTTTGAACTAAAGACTTCCAGGGGATACCAGTTGGCACACTTAGTTGACCGCTTTCAGTGAACTCTTTTAGGGAGTTTGAAAGGTTGTACCTGTCCATTACTATCATTAAGTTTGGCACATACCCGAGACAAGTTTCGGAACTACTCAACATTGAGCGGAACCGAAAATTAAAAACACGCCTGGGGAGTAGGTGCTCAGGCATTCTTGCTTACTGTCCAAAGAATAGAAGACATTGTTTATCGATGAGTGCTTTTAGGCTTATACTTCCTATCATGGCTTGTGTTGTTACAGTTCGAGTGATTTTGCTAAATCCTTGCATTCGTTTGAGACAAAATCTGTGAGCACGCTCTAAGATCATTAAGTCACGTTCAGACATATTGGACCATAGTTCGCTGCCGTAAAGTGCCTTCGGAAGGCATATTCTACAGTAGATATGGTAACTGGAGATCGGATTAAATTTGTTGGGTTGCATCCCCGGACCTAGTATGCACATGAGAGTTTTCTTTAGCTTTTGAGCGGCGGAAACTGCTGTTGTCGTTGTTCGACTGTATTTGTTCTGTATTACAACAAGGTGTATGTGCGAATCGGCTTCCTTAACCGGTTTGTCTCCAAGCGTCCACGTTCGTTCATGAGAAATGCTTTGCCATTGATGCTGTGTCTCACCAAACACCACAACAATGCACTGGTCTGAGTTATAGTCGTACCTCCACTTGATTGAATATTTGAAACTGCATGACATCATGTGATCAAGACCATATTTGGCAAGTGAGACGAGGGTTAGGTCGTCAGCATGACAGGGCGGAACCACATTCTTTGTCTCCTAGTTTTGCGACAAAATTTGTGTTCTCTAAGGTATAGAGGAGATTGTCCATATACAGCAGATAGAGCCACGTGGAGAGCACTCCACCCTGACGAACGCCATGTTTGATGCTGAACCACGGTGAGTACATATCATTTTCCATGACACTTAAAAGGATTTTTAGTTCGGCTGATTTCTTTTGAGCATGATCAATTTACTCTGAAACTGCCATGTGTAGTCTGCACTATGAGGTAGACTAATCGAAAGTGCTTTCCCTTGGCGTTTTTCTAGGGTGCAGCAGATGGGCCAATTTTAATACATGCCATTTATTTTAGCAAGTAGTAAAAAAGGGTTGTCATGGTAACCATGTCGACAACTATGTGGCAAAAGAGTTTAAATTTTCTCAATTTATGAAAGAGGTCATGAAATAAAATGTTCAAGCATCTGCTTACTGAGAGGTGTACGGACCTCTTCTACTATCGTCATGCCCTTATATATTAAATGAAATGGTTTTACAACTTACAACTCTATATCATTTTCTGAGCGTGTATTCATCATGTGACTCTGCGTTTGGCTTCTAGATCAATCATGGCTATGATTTAGGTGCTGACAAAGAATGAGCGCTTTCTTATGATTGGTGAATACTGACTGGAAGGCCCAAATCTGTTCAAAGGGGGCTACCGAATGCTTGGAATAAACTGCCTTTTCGTCACACAATAGTCACACCATGAAAGTCATGAATTGACATGGGATGTTCAGATATCCTTATTCAAACATAAGACTACATGTATATCCATGATTACCTCATAACGTAATCCAGAGTTATACACAACCCACCTATCGTGAAGAAATGCAGCAAGAAGAGTGGCTTCGTCCTTGGCCGCTCGCGGGCCCATGTGGATGTTTGGTTGCTCTATCTTCTTCAGTGATATCTAACGATGCGCCGAGCTAATTTGTCCTTGGCGGCAAGTGCTGCCCGCGGGTCCAACCCAGTTGATTGCTCTTTCCAGAGCGGATTCATCAATCTCATGGTCTTTTGGCAGCAGGTGGCTGTGAATATGAGGAGAGACGGTAGTGCATTCTAATAACAGCAATATGGGAGCAATTACCTTTTCGCTCAGACACCAATGACTTTCAATGGAGGATATATGGCACAATAATATTAGTATATTTTAACAGCAGGGTTTGTGGTGCATTTGTGCTTGCCTTGGAAGAAATTCAGCAGCGTACGGCAATGAATAAAACGAATCCGAACATATCCTTCAGGAATTGTATTGGTTTTCTCACCAACAATCGCGAGGATGGCTTAAACCGAAGGATGCAGCCACCGAGGTTTAAGGCAAAATGATAGCTCCACCTGGCGAAGTGAGAGCTCCAAAATACCTCAAACTTGATAAACCTGTACTAGTTTAGGCCAGAATCCACCGAGCTAGAAGCTGCTTTCGACAGAATATTTGTTTAAATACCCAACTCAAGAGGTTAAGGTTTTCTCGAGTCTAATACATGTGCTTCATCCACATTGTAACCAAGGTTTTTGGGAATTAGAAATAATGTTATCGACATAAATATTTTATAAACAACTCAAACCAAGGAGCATGCGACACTTAATTTTCAAGAAATGATTGTATCTTTTAATTCTATTTTCGACGTTATTTGCTTAGTACATTTCACCCCGGAGAATCAAATTCCTGAACTCCGGGCATTACGTGCCAAATCCAGGTTTCGAGTCATCTCGGGTTCTTGAATTCCGAGTCCCACGATTGGTCGTCTTGGAAAACAGCGCTCCTTTCCGTCAAAGACGCGGTAAAGTTATAACTCAACTTGTGCATTCTGCACTTGGGATACTGGGGAACACGATAGTTGAAGTTTCATATTAGAGGTTGCATCTAATAGGCTACAATAAGGGAAAAGCCTTTGTTTTTCTTGCTTGCTTATTGATCGTTTGCTTCGTCACGCCCTATTAGCAGAGATAAGATACTTGAAGTCAGTCCATAACAGGCCAGGTATCTCTAGATCCAAATGTATGCATCAGTTGAATACTACTATATTTAGGTATACCATGAGAGAGCCATTTTTGCAAGGAATATACCGAGGGACTCGGAACTCAGGAATATCAGATGATTCGGAATCTGGACTTGGCACGAATTGCCCCGAGCTCAGGATTTTGATTATCCGGGGTGCCTTTTTGTCTATAAAATAATACTCGTAAATAACTGTTTCACCTGGTATGCCTGGGATAATAGGGAGTTTTCGCAAAGCCCCCGTAACGACACCTAAACACCTATCCCATTGTTCACCTTCATTATCAGGAAGTTAATGAGATAGGCGTTCACGATGGCATTTCCGGGGATTTGCGTTAACTCCCTAGTACGAGTAAATAGCACGTGCTTTCTGCTAGTCGATAAAGAAAGTGAGCCCTGGGAAACTTAATGACTCCGCAGCAATTTTGCTCTAAGCCTGTAACTCCTAACTGTGTGTGAAAGGAGGGAATTGGTACCTACCGCCATAAGATGGGGGAAGGACGTTATATTATGTGCAGAATTCATCTATCCTCGAAAAACCGGAGTCAGTTCTCTCCTTTTACAGTTTGATGATATGTCAATAATTCTCTTAGCTCCTTGAGAACTCACGGTCCTACATGAAACTATTTTGCATGAAAAACAACCTATCTCATGCCAAAGCTGTCCGTTCAACAAAGAATGTTTGTAACCGAATTTATGGTTTGATTGGTATAAGATGATGGTATCAGAGGGCCGGCAAATCTAGCAACTGGAAGAAGAGGGAGCGTGCACTGCATTTCCAATTCTCATCAAAGTTCCTGGACAGGTGTGATTCAAATTTTCTTGAGTGGTCGATTTTAAAAAGTTTACAAAAGGAGCGGTGCGTCTGGTGCACCCGCTTGGATCCGCGCCAGATAAACATACATGAATGAATAATGATGAGAAAATAAAAAATAAAACATGAAAAAAACTGATTCGCCGAGTTTCGAACCCGTCACCATCCAAACCGCCGTGCAACTGTCGAACTGCCGAGGCCATCGAGGCTTTAGTGATAGACCGGGGTTCGTTGTTCAAGTCGTGGCCACATTATTGAAAAAGCGCCGTGATTGTGACGAGGTAACGCTGGCGGAAGAGTAATTGGGTACAAATAGTTCCAGCTAATCGTATAATTCAATATTGCGACAGATTTTTCTTGATACATCGTATTGATATAGCTCGGTGATATAATAGAGGGAACGACTTAAGAATTCCCGATCGGAAGTATAGGTCCAAGGCGCGAATGAATACCGAACTACTTTGGACGTCCAAGGGAACAAGACTAGTGGGGGACACGGTTGATGGTAGCAAGTTGCAAGTTTACATGGTACACCAAAGGGAACAAGACTAGTGGGTGACATAGTTGCTGGTTGCAAGTTGCAAGTTGCAAGTTTACATGATACACCAAAGGGAACAAGACTAGTGGGTGACATAGTTGCTGGTTGCAAGTTGCAAGTTGCAAGTTTACATGATACGCCAAAGGGAACAAGACTAGTGGGTGACATAGTTGCTGGTTGCAAGTTGCAAGTTGCAATTCACCTAGGACGCCGAAGGGGACAAGACTAGTGGGGGACACGGTTGCTGGTAGCAAGTTGCAAGTTGCAAGTTAACTTGGGATGTCCAAGGGGACAAGACTATAGTGGGGGCATAGTTGCTGGTAGCAAATTGCAAGTTCAACGTCGGCTTTTAACCTGTCGGGGCTCATCATAGTGTTGCCAGAGAACCCCCCATGCTCAACGTGAGCGAGGCTCAACCAAAATGAACACACATTCAACAGAGCAAATGAGTCCACTTCATACAATTCAATTTCAATTTCAATTTATTCATTCATCTTGTTAATACCCATGTGGCTGTTACAGATCATGTACACACTAATCCATCGCGTTGCCATTTGAATCAATCACCCTCCGCACTTTCGGTCGGGGCGTCATCCTCCACATCCGGACTTAGAATAGTCCCCATCACTTCAAACTGTGCATGATCCTTGGTGATTGCACGCATCTGTGTTGACATGCCTTCAGTCTTATTGAAGTGAACCCGGTATATCTCTACTGGCACGCCCCCTTCTAATAATATCTTATTAGTAGAGGTCAACATGTCGGGATGGGGTTTGAAAAAGATGATTATATCTTTCCGGCGTTTGGACACTGTCAATTTTCCAAACCCATCCCGCTGAAGGGATTCGAGCTGGTCTGGAAAAAAAATTATGGCACCGTTAATTTTTAAGTCAATTAAACGGAAAACCTACCATTCATACCAAAGACAATGCTAGAGGTGGTTTAGGTACGCCAAGCGTAGTAAACTTCAGGCGGGTGATATTTAGTGGTGAACAAGAAAGGACATTCATATGTGCAGAAGTTACCAGGTTTTCAGGAGTTTGTACATTATTTAGGACAAATACGAAAGCTAGTTTTTTTTTACCTTTCACATCCACTGCAATTGAACCCTTAATCCGGCGTCGAACGTCTGTTGCGGTTATAGTCGGTGAATTGGTTCGAGATATGGCCTTGATTACCCTCTGTCTGAGTGTGAGGACTCTCCCGATGCTGGCTTTGCTGTCCTCCGAAGCATTGTGGATGGCCTGCAGAAGGAAAATGAAGAATGAAATATCCAATGCTGCCTGCTGCTTAATGAGCATGAAGCAATGTTGCTCAAGTTTTGAACACTCACGCAATTGAAATTTTGTAACTAAATCTTATGTCAATTTTGGTCTTTGTTACATACATTACCTGTAAGAAGATCGATTTTTGCTCAGTCATGGCGACGTACAGTTTTCTTGCAAAGGCAAACATTGCTTCTGGTATTTCCGCTGGTATGGTCAGAGGAGCAGGGGCCTTATTCACAAAAGTCTCGCTAAGTATTTGCGAAGCGAAGCGTTTGCGAGACCCATGCGCAATCGCTAACTTAGCGAAGCGAGCGTTTCACAAAGGCCTTCGCAATATTTCGCTATGTCTTCGCTGTCCCTCTCTGCTAGCGAATTCGCTAAAGTTCCGCAGGCGCGACTACTGATTACGTGATCCATTAACAATGTCCGAATGACTCATACCGATGCGTGTATGCATTGACCGGGAAGCCTTAACACACCTTTCTGGGGAAAGGGTTAGAACCCCGCCTGGAAAAATTGAAAGGCCCATTACTAGTTCATTATATTGTTCTCGTGCAAAGTATGTTTTAGGAGGTCTTAGTCTGGGGGAATCCCATGGTACTATTATATACCGGTACTTCAAAGTTTCAACAAAAGAATTGCTTTCAGTCATGGTAGGGACTTAATGAATACGAGTCCAGCCTCCTGACGGCCACATTCGATGATTAAGTCGACCATTTGAATAATGTGTCAGCTTACCATATTTGTGGAGGCAAAGCCATCTCATTTTCCATCGTCCGAATGCGTTCTCGATCTTCTGCCGAATTCTTCTGTGGTGGGCATTGAATTCGTTCTCCGCCGCATCTCGTGGGTGACGTACGGGAGTGATCAACCAAGGAAGCAATGGGTAGGCACTATCACCCAATAAAAAGCCATTTGGGAGCCCATCGTTCTAAAATTTACGATTTAATCTACAGTTGTTCCAGATAAAGGCATCATGAGTACTACCTGGCCATTTTGCCACCAAATTTGTAAACTTCAAGGTATGGTCACATATGCCTTGCACGTTGATTGCGTGGGAATGTTTTCGGCTGACGTAGGCTTCTTCTTGGACCGAGGGAGCCTTTATTCCAACCAAGCTTCCATCTACACAGCCAAGTACATTTGGTATGCGGCGGCGCTCTTGATTATAGAAACCCTCTTTTACTTCTTGTTGGAGATGGTGATCTCGTGGAAATGTTATAACTTGCGACGCCTTCCTTTCCAGTGCTGTGGAAACTCTATAAACAATTCGTGACACAGATACTTGACTAATGCCATTGAGGTCCCCACTTACAAACTGCAGATCTCCCGTTGCATAATAACGGAGGGCGCACATCACCTGTAAACTTGCCGGTAAAGCATGAGATCGTTGTGTTGGATGTTCTACATCTTCTTTGATCAAATCCACAACTTCCAGAATAACGTGACGTGGCATACGAAACCTCTTCATCAAGTCTACGTCATCGTAAATGTCCAGCGGATTTACCCGGTCTCTAAATATCCTATTTCGGCGAAAATGTCGTTGATTTTCCTCTTCTATTACAAGAAGGAGCGCCATGTTTTCTTCGTGTGAATGCTTTGCGAGAGCCCAAAAGCTCTCGCTAAAATTATGGAGTTAACGAGGGTTGAGCGACCACACTGCGATTGCGAAGCGTGAGCGATGTCTTCATGAAATCACCCGCAATGCGTGCGAGGAGTTTGTGAAGACACTGCGAATTCGCTAAATTACCGACGACCTGGCGAAGCGATTGCGTAGCGAGGCTTTTGTGGTTAGAAAATTTTGCTAGGCGAGGTGTTTGCGATTGCGAAGCGTTTGCGAGGCTTTTGTGAATAAGGCCCCTGGTTTCCTTCACAACTTGTGGTCCATTGCGCTGAACAATACGTGAAGACTCGCAGTTAGCCGGATGAGGTGCGTCGTATCTTTGCTGCAGGAAAATGTTACGGCTTCATCCGATTGAGAGGCAGTTAGGTTGTTTCCATCCGCACCTGTAGCAACAAGAACGTAAATGTGATTTTTATGCGGTGTAATCGTACTAGAGAATGTAATGTCATTTTAAAACAGTTTTTAAACTTACCCGAATCGGAGTCGTACTTCTCATCCACCAACTTGGAGTACTTCTCCAGTAGTATATCGTACGATTCTTGCGCTTCTTCAGATAGCTTATACTTTGCCCCAGCTTCATGTAAATGGTAGATGGCCATGAACATGTCTGCAATGTCGTGAGAATCTGCCATCGCCGTTTGCTTCAGGAGTCTTAAACTTTCGCGCAATGTCTTTGGGGGGTGAACCTTCGGTCTCGAGCAGAGGAATAAAAACCGGTCCAAAAAACCGTCGTTGATTCCCGACATGAGAGAGAGTTCCGAAAGGAAAGGGTCTGGTTGGATTGCCACGTTCATGCACAGCGACGTCGATTTAAACATTCTTTGGCCGGTGAGAAGGGAGGAGGAATCCCCTTTCCCACCCCAAAGCTGACACAGCAGCCCTCGTTCGCCCTCCCCTTTGCCTTCTTTACAGCGAATGGAAGAAAGTAGCCGGTGTCCTTCATCGCACGTGATGATAGCGTAGCCTTTCGAGTCAATGAGGTGCTTTTGGAGGCCGGCAAAACTGTAAGACGTCAGAATGAGGGGCACCTAAAGAAAAGATAACAGTAAAATATCACCGATATTTAAGAACTGTGCTGAGATAAGAATGATGTACAAATTACATGTATTACAAATCATACATACCTCTGTTTCTTCGGAATACCTTGCAGCAACCGGCTCGACAATCTTTTCAAAAGCAAGCGATTTTCCACCGCCGGGATCGCAGATGGAAAGTAGGTAAGTGTTTAGTGATGTCTTGAACGATTCGTCCGTCGTGGTGACACTGGTGTTCGGGCCGCAAAGAGCACTCGCAGTGGTAAGTAGGGAGTCCATTGTCAAGGGAATGATACAGTTGGTTCCCTTCTCGAAGATCTCCAACCAACGTCTGGGTTTTCGTGATGGTATTTCATCCCACGGCAATTGTATCTTGTAGCATGAACGGTAAATGCGATTTACATACATACCTCGGTTTCTTCGGAATACCTTTCAGCAACCGGCTCGACAATCTTTTCAAAAGCAAGCGATTTTCCACCGCCGGGATCGCAGATGGAAAGTAGGTCTGGGTTTTCGTGATGGTATTTCATCCCACGGCAATTGTATCTTGTAGCATGAACGGTAAATGCGATTTACCTCCGACAATTTGAACTTGTTTCCCTTATTCATGGCAATGCAGTGAAGTCGTCAAACGGCATCACACGAAGGAAGTGAGGACGATAGCGGCTGTGGAGCTACCTTTATACTTGCTTTAGGACAACCAGGGCTTGCAACCAATATGTTTATTTGATATTGAACCCTCAAGCCCAGCCATTACACATTTGTAGGCCTATAATTTTCTGAATGCCAATAGTAAAAGAACGTCCTAGATGTTTTATTTATGACGTTAATGTAAGCCTATTTTGCTACACCGACTGAACATGCTTCCATCTGGTCATGGTATGGAGTTACATCAGCAGATCAGGTAATACCAGCGCAGTATGATTCGGTCCTGCGTGCACTGTGTAAAAGGGCTTTTTATTCATAACTATTAACTTCAGGAATTACAGTACTGGAAGAACGCAAGAAAATTTTGTTCATTTAACCCTGAATTTTAATTCGTAAATATGTAGTTTACGCCTACCGTGATCTATTACATAATACTCGAATTTAAAATATACGTGTATATAAGACACAAGTTGGGGTATATACCTTGCAGTATCTGAGAAATGGAAGAAGAAACGCCACGTTCAAAGATAATAAAAGTGAAAGAGGTTGATACAGCTGCTGAGGCCGGTTGGAAGGGCAGTTACCACCGTGATGAAAAGACATGGCCAACAACGCACAGGGACATCATACGCCTCACTGATGAATCGAAGATGGACCTGATTGCATGGTTGAAGGAGAAAAAACTTCTTTCCAGTCGGTACGTATGCCCAATTTGTAAGTGCGACATGAAAATGACGAAGATGACCAGTGGTAACCCCTCCTCGGATTCGTATGAATGGTCATGCCAAAGAACAATTAACGGGGTAAGACACAAACGTGTAACGCGATCGATCCGAAAAGGAAGTTGGATGGGAAAGGCTAACATTACGCTTGCCGAAATGGTTGAGTTTACCTACCTGTGGGCAACAAATCGCAGCAACCAGGTCATCATTCACGAAATGAAAATATCAAGCGCTACAGCCACAGATTGGTGCAATTTCTGCAGGGAAATCTGTGTGGAAATTTGCATTGCCAAAGGATCGAAAATCGGAGGACCTGACACAGAGGTTGAGATAGATGAAACGAAGATCGGGAAAGTAAAGTACCATGCGGGCCATCGTGTTGAAGGTCAATGGATCTTTGGAGGATGTGAGAAGAATGACAGCAGCAAGATGTTCCTCGTTCCCGTTGAGGCCAGAACGAAAGAGGTCCTGCTCTCTCTCATCCAGAAATGGATAGAGCCAAAGAGTGTTATATCATCTGGTGAGTGAAATACAAGTTGTACATTGAAAACCATAACTGTGGAGCATTTGAAGCATCAACATTATCATTGGTATGTGAAATATGACGAATGAATATTATCAGGTTACAGGTTACTTTTTGACATGCATGATCAAATTATTTTCAGATTGTTGGCGCGCCTATGATTGTATAGAAGATCTACCTGAGGGTTACGTTCACAAGACGGTGAACCATTCGGTGGAATGCAAAGCAGCCGACGGGACATGTACGAATACAATAGAGGGTTCTTGGCGGCATCTTAAACGGTCATTGCCTGTTTCGTGCAGAAAGGATTTTTACGGAGGGTATCTTGCTGAGTATCTGTGGCGCAAGAGTAGGAAGAATGAGTCGGACATTTTTTTAGCTTTCCTTTCGGACATTGCCAGTGCTTACCGTCCAGCTACTTCAGATAAATGTATCGACTGAATAAATTTTGTGATTTTGAATGGCATTTCACTGCGTCGTTTGTGTATACGCTAGTCCTACTCGGTAATAATATGTTAAACGCTCTCTACCTGTTTCATGCAGAAAGGACTTTTATGCTGGATATTTGGCTGAAAATCTTTGGAGAAAAGCTCGGAAGAATGACAGTGACAAGTTCAATGCCTTCTTAAGAGACATTGCATCTGCAAATCCTCCTGCAACATGTGACAGTGATACGCTACATAATGTGCAGCCATCATAAATAGTGGCTTCTACTGGTATACATGTAATAAGTAAATATCATACCAATTATAGCTGATGTGTGTAAAATGCTGAAACAGACAACAGAACGACATCTTATATCAGTTAAGAGGTTTTCCTCTTTCCTTTTTACCCGAAGTCTCGCCTGAAGAAGGCTTGTCCACCGTCCATCTTGAGGGCTTTTTCAATGGCGCCATCAATGTGAACATATGCGCCGGATGGTTCTGTGGCAACCTCAAGAAAAATCTAATAAATATCCGAAATCTCTGCCTCGATATCCAGACAAATTTATAGCTAACCCTAACCAACACCCTTCCTTTTGGTATTGCTCAGTCTCATCATTACCCTTCCTTTAATGGTATTGCTAAGCCTAACCAACACCCTTCCTTTGATGCTATTGCTAACCCTAACCAACACCCTTCCTTTGATGCTATTGCTAACCCTAACCAACACCCTTCCTTTGATGCTATTGCTAACCCTAACCAACACCCTTCCTTTAATGCTATTGCTAACCCTAACCAACACCCTTCCTTTAATGCTATTGCTAACCCTAACCAACACCCTTCCTTTAATGGTATTGCTAAGCCTAACCCTACACCGTTCCTTAAATGCTATTGCTAACCCTCACCAACACCCTTCCTTTAATGCTATTGCTAACCCTTACCAACATCCTTCCTTTGATGCTATTGCTAACCCTAACCAACACCCTTCCTTTGATGCTATTGCTAACCCTAACCAACACCCTTTCTTTGATGCTATTGCTAACCCTAACCAACACCCTTCCTTTAATGCTATTGCTAACCCTAACCAACACCCTTCCTTTAATGGTATTGCTAACCCTCACCAACATCATTCCTTTAGAGGTAGTATCATGAGGGCACTAGGTTAGGGTTAGGGGTTGTATTATGGTGGCTCTAAGTTTAGGGGTAGGGTAGTATGGTTAGGGTTAGGAGTTGGGGAGGGGTAGTATGGTTAAGGTTGGGGGTGGGGGTAGGGGTAGAGGGGTAGTATATAATATATTATATATATTATATTATATATTATATATAATATATATTATATAATATATATATATTATATGTAATACATATAATATATGATATATAATATATATGATATATACAAATATATATAATATATATTATACATATTATATATAATATATTAGGTATAATATATAATATATATAATAGGTATGCGTATATATATATATACATATATATATTCCCTCAACCATGATATACAATACAAAATCACACAAATGTATTGCCAGTAAGCACAGTAGCATTCAACAATATTGACAGTATTACACTGGAGACATCATCCGGATAGCAGCCTCCAAAGCAGAGGGATGACTCTGGAACCTGCTATCCCCAAGAAGCTCAGTGATCAATAACACCTTCTGGCGCCATTCCGGAACAGGACCAACATGCTGTGAAAAAACATTCTGTCCATCCGGACGCAGCCAGTCCGGTGGCCGACGTCGTCGACTTGACCGACGAAGAGTCTCCGATCGCGCACTCTCTGAATCTGAGTTCGACAGCGCGTCAGAATCCAGAGATGGCCCATCGGAAACCAAAGTTGACGGAATCGTCGCTGTGTCAGGAACATCCTTCAAACTAGCGGATTCTCCCTCAGTTACCCACTCCAACTTTTTCAAAGACCGTCTTGGCCTAGGAATAGGCCGGGCCAACTGAGAGTCACCGCTAGGCTGACATAAAGGATGGTCGGACTGACACGAAATCGGGAGCAGCATATTTCGGTGTAGACATTTGCGGGAACCGGACTCGGCCTCTACCACAAACACCGGAATATCTGGATTAGACTGACAAGACACAGTATAAAACTCATCTTCCCACTTGTTGGCAAGCTTGTGTTTGCCACGGTCCCCAACACGGCGAACCAACACCTTGTCGCCGATATTAAGTGTAGCACCACGTACCCTAAGATCATAATGCTCCTTCTGCTTGATTCTGGAAGCTTCCAATTGCTTCTGAGCTAGGTCATATGCAATGGCAAGACGTGAACGTAAATCGTCAACAAAGGCGACCTTTGAACGTGGCTGAGCAGACGGGAGCAAAGTACTAAAATGAACATCAATGGGAAGACGAGGTTCCCTGCCAAACAGGAGAAAGTAAGGTGAAAACCCTGAAGAATCATGACAAGAAGAGTTGTACGCATGAACAAGACTAGGAACAAAGCGTTTCCAATCATTCTTCTTATCCGTGGGGAGTGTGCCAAGCATATTTAATAAAGTGCGGTTAAAACGTTCACAAACTCCATTCCCCATAGGGTGATAAGGTGTTGTGCGCGACTTGGAAATATTCATGAGCTTGCACAGCTCTGAAATGACCTTCCTAACAAAATTCTGACCCTGATCACTATGAAGACGCTCAGGGATACCATAATGGACGATATAATTGTCGAAGAGAACACGCGCTGTTGTAGCCGCGGTCTGACTTTTGGTAGGTATAGCCTGAGCATATTTAGAAAAATGGTCAGTGATGACTAGAATGTTTTCATAACCATGAGACGGTTCCAGAGATAAAAAGTCCATGCATACCAACTGCATGGGCTGAGTAGTGCAAATGCTGACAAGTGGAGCACGCTCCTGAAGCTGCGGTTGCTTCCTCTTAATACATGGAAGGCAATTCCGAACCCACTTGTCAACTTGAACTGACATTCCCGGCCAAAAAAACCGACGTTTAATAAAATCGAGTGTCCTATCTCGTCCAAGATGGCCTAAGTGATTGTGGAACCCCTCAATCACTTGGGGACGGAGACAGGATGGGACCAAGATCTGTTGAAAGCATTGACCATTGAACGTTAACCTTTTACAGAGTAAACCGTCCAGTAAAATCAAGCTGTCCCAATATGAGCATAATATTAAAAGTTCCTTGTCCTTGTCCTTCAATAAATCCCGACTCGGACGCTGCTGGAATTTGACCCAATGATAAAGCTCAGAAATAACAGGATCAGCCTGCTGTCCTGCCCTGATATCAACCTTAGGCCAAGGGGAATCAACAAGCAAAACCTCGGCCGATGACAAATCATTCGACACAGACATACATAATGATTCAACCAAACCATCTCCACCCTGTGCCGCCTGGCAAATGGCCTGAACACTCTCAATTCCAACTGTGGACCAAGGGAACCGTGACAAGGCATCTGCATCCACATTAGAAGCACCTGGCACATAAGATATGTCAAAATGAAAGGCAGAGAGGTCAGCCAACCAACGATGCCCTGTGGCATCTAGTTTAGCAGACGTAAGAACATAGGTTAGAGGGTTATTGTCAGTCTTGACATGAAAATAGTTGCCATACTAATAATCAAAGAACTTCTCCGTCACAGCCCACTTCAATGCGAGAAATTCTAACTTGTGAGCTGGATAATTACGCTCCACTTTGTTCAAACTCCGACTTGCATAAGCAACAACCCGACGTTGGTTATTCTGATTTTGATACAAAATAGCTCCGAGACCTGAAGTGCTTGCATCAATGTGGAGTTCAAATGGAAGCGAAAAATCAGCAAAGCATAATACAGGAGGACTGGACAACTCCTTTACTAGTGAGACAAAAGCAGACTCTTGCTTTTCTCCCCATGTCCAGGAAGAAGTGTTGGCAACTTTTGGTCTGCCCTTCTTGGGCGTAGTAGCCGGTAACAACTCATTTAAAGGACGGGCTAACGTCGAAAAGTTTCTTACAAACTTTCGGTAATAGCCTGCAAACCCTAAAAATTTACGAACATCTTCAGTATTCTGAGGGGTGGGCCATGATCGAATGATTTTGACTTTATCAGGATCAGCCTCAACGCCCTTCGCTGAAACCAAGTGACCTAGATACTTTATTTTTCTCCTTCAATAATATACATTTACTGGGTTTTAACTTCAAACCACAGTCTTGCAGCTTCTGAAACACATTTTCCAACCTTTGAAGGTGTTCCTCCACCGTTGCCGAGAAAATAATGATATCATCTAGATACACAAGACACTCTTTTAAGTGCAAATCCTGTAAACAGCGCTCCATTAACCTTTGAAAAGTACTGGGAGCATTCGTGAGGCCAAAAGGCATTAAATTCCACTCGACAAAGAAACCAAGATTCCCAGCAGTAAAAGCTGTGCGACATTTATGTTCCTCCTCCAACTCAACCTGCCAATATCCTGACCGTAAGTCTAACGACGAGAAGTATTTGGCCCCAGCAAGGCTGTCAAGAGTTTCATCTATCCGAGGCATGGCATAAGAATCTCGGATAGTCCGCTTATTTAGCTGACGCATGTCACAACATAAACGCAAACTTCCATCCTTTTTCCGAACCAGAACCATGTTGGAGGCCCAAGGGCTTTTCGAATGACGGATAACCCGAGCCTGCAACATTTCCTCTAAGTGTTGTCTAACTTCTTCAAACATGGCGGGATGAATCCGCCGATGACGCTGTTTGAAGGGAATGGGATCGTTCAACTCAATCCGGTGTTTGACTAGACTAGTTTTGCCAATTTCCAGATTGGATAGAGAAAATATGTCGTCATAACGACCAAACAGACCTTCAAGCTTGGAGACGTCACTGCTCCCCAAATGAGACAAGTCAATTTCCTCGAGCACTTTCCTTCTATGAGCAGAGTCGCAAGCTGAACCTGGACCCAAACGATCCGACATCAGATTCATGGAATATAAGGTGGAAGATTCAGGAGCCATAGTACAATCAGACAACAGATCCTCTTTGTGGCAAACTGTATTGCCTTGAGACAGCCTACAAAACACAGAACGACTAGGGAGAGTAACAGATTTCCTCCCAGGGTTATATACACAAACTGCAACCCTCTCCTTCCGTTGCCCATGCATTTTGACCAGACTTGGAACAACTATAACATCGCCGGGCAATGAAATACCAGGAATACCTTCGGCAATAGCCGATGTAACTTTGCAAGTTGAAGTACCATGACAAATACCATGTACAGTTACCCTCGAATCTGGACCAATAACAATCGGCTTTGTTGTCTGAACTTGGCCTATAATTGGTTCAGCCTGTGACACCAAAGATGAGAAAGCTAGTTTCCATTGCTTTGGCACAGTACCTACAGGTTGAAAGCGGGATAAAATATTGGTTCCCACTAAGACAGGCACCCTGAGATTATACTTGGTATTGGGAACCACAAGTATAGGAACCAAGAGCTCATCATCCGAGAATGGACAGGTTACGGACGCTTCAACATAACCCAAGTACGGCAATGGGCTACCATTGGCGCTTGAAATGTACAGAAGATCAGAAATAGGAAGAATAGGCAAAAGTGAGGCGAGGTGCTGTTGGTAACAATGCTCAGAGATGGTACTTACCATCGAGCCAGTATCCAATAGACATGACAAAATCTCGCCCTCCAATTTGATGAACGACTCGTTCGACTTGCCAACTAACCCCTTAGGCAAAGAAGAGGGTGCTAAACACTTGGAGCTCACAACAGGTCGGACCTTAGGAGGTTCTGGAGGTGGGGACCTCCTCCGAGTACGATTAGGATCAGAACGAGCATGACAGCGACTAAGGTGCTCCTTGGGACTAATAGGCTCGCTACTCAGTGTCTGTCCCCCGACACTGGAGCATTGTCTTTTAAATCCTTCCTATTAGACTTAGGGCACCTTCGACTGAAATGACCCTTTTCGCCACAGTTGAAACAAACAACATTTTGCTGTCGTTTCTGTTTATGTGTCTCAATGGCAGTCAACTTGCCCTGCAATCGCTGAACTTGGTCAGTGAGAGACTTGACGACATCAGACTCAGGACCAGAACCGACAGTGACCTGACTAACATGTACTTGAGAAGAACTAGTAGCTGACAAAGACGCTGGTAGAGCTAGAGCAGCGAACTCCTGCTCCAAAACCCGAGCCTGCAACAACAAGGGGTGATATGGCACAAAAGAATCATAAAGATGGCGGAGACCAAGCCGAACCCTCTCATCCCTCAATCCAGACCAGAATTAACTACGCAGCATCTCTGGGCTGGTGACAGGGACGGCATCTCCTAGCAGATTCAATATATCCTCAAGACGACAACCCCAAGAGGCGACTGATTCGCCAACCCCTTGGGCTGCAACATAAAATTTCTCCAACAGCTTCTCCGCTGGCAGGACATTACCAAACATGATATCAAATTTATGGAGGATTTCCTCGACAGTGACATCTTCACCCATGTGCAAGAGAACATCCGATGCAGGATACTTCAACGATTGACGAATGGCCTGCAGCACAACGCGTGGCTGCTCAGCCTTTTGCAAGCATTTCACCTCATATCGCCACTGATTGAAAGACACAGAATTCTTAACATCCTTTGAGCCGGAGAATGTAGCAATACGCGGCTTACCATATGTAGAAACTTGAATCGGCTGAGAATTGTACCAAGGCTGAGATAAAGACAAGCCTGGGGAATTGACTGGTTGTGCCTGGTAACCCGACCAAGGTTGCGACATGGGCAGAGTTGAAGTCTGCCCTGAAGACACAGGAAAGACAGGAGTTGACCACTGCTGAGGAAGATAAGAAGGCCGCCTATGCGAAGAAATGCCAGGTTGTGACAAAGACCGTGGCTGTGAGGCAGGATGCCCTGGATGTACCATCGAGTATGATATGTCAGGCAGAGAAGACACAGGTTGTGACGCAAATGCATGCTCCTCGGAGCAAGAAACGACAGGCTGTGAGGACGCTGGTTGTGACAAAGACCGTGGTGAAGAATACTGGTTGTGACTAGTAGTCAAGGGAGGTCGAGATAGAACATTTTGATGACCAACAGGCTGCGACCAAGACAAAGGATTACGAAGGATATGTTGTGACGAAGAAGAATGATGAAGCGTTGATGGAACAGGTTGTGAACTAACTCTGTCCTGAGGCAATAGCGATGTTGGAGAGGGCTTTATGAAAAGTTTACGATGGGGGAGACCATGTGAAGGACGACCCGAGCCCACTGGACCATGAGATTCCGAGGGGCCATCAGCAAATGAAACCCTTCTCCTTGACCCACCGGAACCATCACGGTCAAACACCCCACAACCTTCCATGGAATCGCCCCTTGGTGTACCATAAATGGAACCTTCTTCGGCATCTTCTAACGTAAGGTCTTGTAGGAATGACGGAGTGTCTTCTTGCATTAATGTAGTCATAATTTTGTTTTTTATAGTTGGGGATAACAAACGAAGGTCCCTAAGTACCCTCAGGGCCCTCCTTTCATCTCCCCCTTCCGATTTGATTGATGGTGATTCCATTCTGATGATGTATAAAATTTATTTGGGATGGTTGAATTTTGTAAAAATTTACTTAAAATGCATTCACAACAAAATGTACAACTTAATGAACATGCCGGCCATAAGTTACATGCAACATTATGAGAATAACTAAATCAAATGTCAGTGATCACACAAAAATGAATTTCACAGTGTCAGTCAACCAAAAAGAATGTTCCAACGCGGTCACAGTTCAACGTAAGAAACAAAGGAAACGAAAATGTCAATCCCTCTGAGTAGTCAACACAGCTCAGTGTTAAGCGAACCAAACAAAAAAACGAATGTGCACATGACTTGGAGGTAGAACACCCCCCCGTACGCGTCGCGATTTTCAGCTATTCGAATACTAGTATCTACACGATCCAGGCGTCGTCACTTCAAATCATCATGCATTATCGATATCGTAGGGTAGACTCCCCGGGTTGGTTTCAATCATTGTTGTCAATGGACGGCTGAGCCCCCAAATGTGGCCGATATTTCCGGCCAGTGTCCAAATTAGCTGCAGGCATACAGGCACCTGCAAGCACATAGAATTAAGGATAAGCAAGGATGAGGTTGTTGTAGAGTGATAAACTCAAGGAATGGCACTGGGCCACACCAAACATTCACTTAAATAGGTATAAGTATATATATTATGTAATGATTAAAGGTATTAAAACTAGTGTATTGAAAAAGGCAAGACCAGCCTGTGCTGCCATCTGGAATGGGCAGCACAACTATTTAAGACATTAACCCATTCTCCCACATCTGCGTGGTCGATTTAAAAAAGTGTACATCAATTAGGAGCCGTGCGTCTGGTGCACCCGCTTGGATCCGCGCCAGATAAACATACATGAATGAATAATAATAAGAAAATAACAAATAAAACATGAAAAAACTGATTCGCCGAGTTTAGAACCTGTCACCAACCAAACCACTGAGTGCAACTGTCAAACCGCCGTGGCCATCAAGGCTTCAATGATAGACCGGGGTTTTCGTTGTTCAAGTCGTCGCCATATTATTGAAAAAGCGTCATGATTGTGACGAGGTAACGCTGGCGGAAGAGTAATTCGGTACAAATAGTTCCAAGCTAATCGTATAATTCAATATTGGGACAGATTTTTCTTGAAAAATCGTATTTATATAGCTCGGTGATATAATAGAGAATGTTCGTAGTTGATTTTAATGTTTGAGTGGCTTTTCAAAAATGTTTTTAGAAGCGAGGTCAACAGGGTCAAAAGAAATAGTTTTTGGCGCCAATGATGTCAGCAATGGCGGATTTGAATTAAGATTCGAGGGCACGTTTCCGTAATAAAGTTTTATGCCGTTTTCCAGTTGAATAGGCAATATCCATGAGCTCATAACTTTTTCCTGGGAGAAAGGCTTTCACAGGCAAATAGACCTATCCTAGCCTGTAAAACCATGAGATTTTCGTTGTACGTTATGCATGATAAATTCAAGGTTTGGGGGGTCTGAACATAGCGGGCGCTTTTTTTCAATCATTTTCACCGTTGACCTACTTTTTTGATTGTATGGTTCCAACACTCTCACATGAACCTTTGTGCATGCGTAGTAATCTAAACATTTCAAAAAGTTTAGCCCCACATATCATACTAAATTCTAATATTATTTTTAAAAACATTAAAAAATTATCTGACTCTTATCCACTGCTTACTAAGGGAATTAAATATTTTTAAATGGACTATTTTCGCTGTTTTTAATGTACAACATTGATCGAACCTTTAATTACAGGTGCGTGACCATAAATGAATCGAAAAGTGTTGAACCCTGTAAGCGTGGCTATAGGGTCGGGACCCCTTGATCAACGCCGGCTGAGAGGAATATGTCGGACACATGATAAACTCTCTTAAAATGCGAGTTTTTGAGCCTCTGAAAAACCTTCGTTGTTGGAAATTTAAAGAAACCCATCTATTTGGTCATGTGATGCATGAGTTTGCCCGTTGGAGACTAGTCAAGAAGATCCCATTTGAATCCCCTGACACTTTGGGGTCAACCCTAAAATCTCAGAGGATTTCCTGGTTATTGCTGACATTGGGAAGTGAAAAGTCTGATGGCTGTTGCACATTCTACTTTTTTGTATAGTTTTGCCCTATTACCCAGTCGGCGGAGGTGCCTTTGGGGCCCACCTTAAACATGTTAAACAGCCACAAAACTGCAGGGGCAGCTTTGACCCCCCCCCCCCCCACGCTAAATCCTGGATCCGCACCTATTCTGAGTAACATGCTCACCATTCTGCAATTTGTGGGAGAAGGGAGGCTTGGACCTGATCCGCCGGGAGACTATTTTGTAGACAGATTCAAAAATTACATTCCAACCATGTTTGGCTATGAATTCAAGGCAAGCGAAACGTGTGCTTTTGGAGAATGATGAATTGCTCCCCATGCTTCAACTAGATTGATCAGTGACTGCTCTTGTTATTAGTTCTCTCTGATACCGCAGATATTACCATAGTTATGAGTGGTGTGGCCACAATCATGTTACACTGGACTATCAGATAAACATTCTATCATCTTTGATTGATTGAGTTACGTTTCCTGGAGACATTGGCGAGGAACGCAGACAAAGTTCTGGAGAAATTGGCGAGAAACGCAGACGACGTCTTAATCCTGTAGCAAATGGTGGTTCTAGTTTGCAACATTTTCACAAGTGTACAAACCGTATGCTACGGAGGAGTAGCTTGTCTTTGTACGCTCTTTTGTTCCATAAATGTTGCATCACCCTTTAAGTTAAACATATTTTGTTAAGATATTCTGGTGACAGAAGTGCGTCAAAGATTTAACATTCGAACGAAAATATGTTTAAAAGGATTCATTGTCCGAGACATGCGCACAAGGGAACCAGGGATGTGAGCAGGATTTTGTGTGGGGGATGATCATGCTGCTCTCAGACTGAACGGGTCCCAAAGATCTATATAATAATACTGGAAGGGGGACGAATAAAGTCACACTTAGAGGCGTTGGATTGCCTTGAAATTTTGCATGAATTGTGGTGACACCTTACCCTGATGCAACGTCTTGGTTTTGTTCAAAAATTTACTTCAGTGGAGCAGTAATGAGGGATTTTTAATCGTACACTGTCAATTCTCCTTACCACTTATTGCTGTTAAATTATGCAGGGGCTTAATCAATTATCTGCACTCCCTCTGGGGTGAATAACATTACCTTTTGAACAGCTGGCTGTGGGGGATGATTGGAACAGCCGGTATACCTGCTGACCTGCTGAACCCAGGTTAATGTTATTCTCAATCCACGATTTCGCGTGAAATGAAATTGTAAACAAACGCATGTGTGCAGTTCAAATGTAAACAAAAAGGTATTTTTGGTACTTTGGTTGCTGGACTTGGGTTTTCCCGCAGTTAGGAGCTGGGGTCAAATTGATGGTCTATTGTTTATGGGTGCTGTTTTAGTCAGAGCTAGCCCTTGATTATGAAGGAATTTTCAAATGAAGGTTACCATGGTCTGTTTATGTGCTCACCACAGCTTTCAATACTTGATGTATCTGAAGAGGCACGCTGAACCTGACATGGCCTTATCAACTTCAAGGAGCTGCTCACGATGCTGAACTTCTAGCTTGCCTGTCGACGCGAAGTGCCTTGCCCGAGACATTTGGAAGCCGACATGTGAAGGCCTATCTGAGTTCTCCTTCTTCTCCGTATAAAAAGGGGCATATTGCTGACTAAGGAACGAGGCATATTGACATTGCCTCATCATCTCTATCGGACCAATTGACACACTTTTTATGCACACATACAGCACGCCACAGCTAGGTCCGAGTTTGTGGACAAATGGTTTGTTTAATTTGCCTCTTCAATATTGCTCCTTTGATATTGCATTAGATTTTCATTGCAATTCAATCTATTCAAGATATAGCCCATTTGAACCTGCCTGCGCCACGGGTATAATGCTAGTTGAGTAATAATGAGGATGCCTACAGGGACGGACATTAAAGCGGGTTGCCTGTGTCGACCATGAGGGTCGTTTATCAAAACAGTGTCTGTAAAATCTATCTTATCTCTGGAAAATAGTCTGATTGCAGACTGAATAATCTGTCAAATGATAATCGTCTGCCTGGGAGATATCGTCTGCTCGGAATGCAACTGGAATAATCAAATCATTCGCTTTTCTGGAAAAATTTATCTTCGGAGACAACTGCAGGAGGTCACACGTATTTATGCTGAATGAAGATAATTCTTTTACGCTGACGTAACACTTGTGGCCACCCCCACACTGACAGGCAGACTTCCACACAAAATACAATGAATCTAGCGATTTCCTTGTGTGCTTAAACAGTTCACAACGCACAGGCGGGTCTGTACTGTAATCAAGTCCGGGTGAGATGTAGCTGAAATGTAGATCCTAATGCGCCTTTGCCAAAGGTTTGGGTTGAATTTGAGCTTCGACGGTCTAAATTTTGATACAGAGGTGTAATAGTTGTTTTAATTTTAGTTTGAGAATGAGGCGGACTCAGTAGTAAGGCCTTCTCTAACAGCAGATCTCGGGTAAGTGAACAAGTTCTCCTCTACTTCAGCGCCAGAAACCACCAAGGAGACAAAATGAGTCTATCAAACAAATACATGTATCTCAACAATAATCGTATCTTAATGTAAATGTAAAAGCATGGTGGTCAAAAATCATTATAATTAACATGTTTAAAGGCCATGACTCCTTAAATATGTAAAACTTTTGAACTCGCCAAAGAATACATTAATAAAACTAACTAAATTTTTGTCAAAGTCTCTCCAACTACTCTAATCATATTGTAAGCAAATTCGTATTCTTTTGTTGATGTTAAAAAACCTTCGCACGTATATTCGTATTTCTATTGTATATAGGTAGTTTTGTGCTCTACGCGATGTAATTTTGTTGAGCAATAAACCTTATTCTATTCTATTCCTTCTTTTTTGATTGCATCCAATGTTTTGTTTACATGTTATGTAACAGCCTTGGTAAGGTTTCTAAGTAAACTCAGGCGGCAGGTTTACTGATATAGATCAGGCTGATGTTGAATTTCTTACTATACATAGTATAAATTTGTCTTTATTACCTTACCTTATTATAAGGTATATTGTAGCTTTGAATTAGAAATACATTTTGACAGTTTAAGTATTGTATAAATTGATGCATTTGATGCAATTTTCTGTAAGAAGAATCGAATTTGAAAAATTAATTTAGTTCTATAAATTTGCCTATGTCTATAAAACCTAAATCGGACCATATTCGTGGGGGTGTATGTTGTTTTTGGCATTGATTTTGTTTTCCCACTTCATGCATCAGCTCTAATAACACTTTCTATATGTAACATTTGGCTGATAAAATACATCTAACCGGTTTTCCATAAAAAATTAAAAATTCGATTTATTATTTTTTGGAATGCAATAAACTCATTATTTTATCATGGGCATGCTTTCATACTTGAACATTGAAAATGTCAATGAAAAAAAGACTTCAATTTTAAGAGCATTAATTGATATTTGTCCTCCCAAGTAGGGCAATAGCCTGATCTACATTCCAACTTTTGGTGAACCCGCCGCCTGGTTTTAACAAGCCAGTTGCTAGCCTGATTAGGTAATCGAGTTGTCAAACACATAAATGGCTATATCTTCAAATAGATGGAGCAAATTGCATGGGGTTTTCTGTATTGTATAAATTGTTAGGTGCACTTTTGAAATCGTCTTACAGCAGGAAATGGCAAATACCTGGAGCCATGGCCTTTAATGGTAGACTGGAGCGAAGGGAGACTGGAACTATAATGACGTTTCAGCCATCAGTGAGCCGCTCTATACGGTATGCTCTGAAGACGTATAAACCGTGGCATGCATGACCTTTCAAAAGACTTTCAAACCTGCCATCGAAAATCAATGGTTTCCGCAGTGTAGCTTAAATTCATTGCTTCTAGAGGATACCCTGCAATCAATTTCTAGTGACCTCTTGAGACGGTTAACCCTTTTATATTGAGTTTACAATAATTACTGGGACATTATTTTTAGTGGTGTACTCGGTTTTCTTTGGTACATCCGATATACTGCGGACTTAATGCAAACATCCCCTTTAGTCTTTTCTTCCCGACCTGGTTTCTAATTTCGGCCGTCCAATGTCAGTGCGCACGCATCCCTTTAACGAGGAGGTAAAGAAAATGTCGCATGTGTCCTCGTCGATGTTTGGGAGAAAAGGCAAGTCGATCAATCAACGACAGAACACGTACTAATTTGTCCAGTGAACGTACAATCGTGATTTCCCTCATCAAGCTACAGTCCTGTAACGATTATGACAGATAGAACTAATTTCTCATTGATCAATGCACTTGACGGATATTTGCAGTCCCTACACTGTTTGATGCATGGGGATGTCAATCAATATCATAGGCAGGGGCTACAATTAAACCGGGGCTACAAATACCTCGTTCTACCTAACATGTATTGGCGAGAGTTATTGACCACGGTGCTCACCTATCATCTCCAAATGCAGCCAAATGTGATTTCCTGCGAGCAAACGTCTTCCGCCAGATCGGATTCTAGCATCTCATACACGATCGCTCGAATTCACGAATACATATACATCAAGTATGGATTCATCTTAACTTGGTGTAATTGATAGTAAGTATAGGCATCAAAACCTAAAAACAAATACTTTAAACACCAAGTGTCAAAGTATTTTCATGCCTAATAACTGTTTTACGGCATATGTAAATCATTTTCCTGAGCCATTAGAAAATACAACTGCATGTAATACGAACGGCGTACTCCTTCATTATAGCAACGTGTCTCAGTGTTCTTCATTCAGTCAATAAATTAATAAGAAAGCTACTATTAATGATATCGAATGTTCCATCAAGCAAGTTCAAGGCAGATTCGACAATTTTAGTCTTGTATCAGCCTGATGAACTGGCTACCGAAGTATGATGTTTTTACCCCTCATACAACAATTCGAACGGACTCGAAGTCTGCCTTGCGGCCTAGGCTATTTCCCTTGACACCACAACTGCTTAATTCTGCTCCCAGTTCTCCACAGTCGTTAAATTACGAGAGAGACAGGACGAACCCATACGTCTCCGGTAATCTAGCAGTAACCAGCTGCAGCTTCCGAGTGAATATGTCATTTTCCCCAAGAACCATCACTTCTTCTTCCCTAGCGTTTTCTCCAGCTTCACTTGGAAGTGCTACCCCCCCCCCCGTGAAGGGCATTTGGGGGGGGGGGGCATTTGGCGTGCCACTACAGTTAGCCACCAATTGGAATTATTGGTCTGACTCCGTCTTCTGCCATAAACAGGTCCGTTGCAAGCTATTCAAATTATGTCTCGCTTGTTCAAGTTGTTGGCATCTTTTGCTTCCCTTCGGGAAAAGGAATCTTTCATTCCTTGGACAAAACAATCTTTTGTTAAGTGTTTTGTTTAGAGACACCGAGACGAAACAGCAGTGATTCTGAAACAACGGTGGGTAATTCTTCGGAGAGTCGAACTCACGACCTCCTGGTGACGAGTCCTAAGCTCTAACCAATATGCATTGATCTTCCTTCTTTGACCACTATACATGCACTGTACCATTTCATACAAGAATGGTGAGCCGTTCTATTATCCACGAGAGACTGTAGCAGCAAGTGGATCGTTCGCAGCGGAACAGTTAGCTTGTGGAAATCTTACAAAGAAAGCAAGGCTAATGTTACAGACCGGACGTGATTAATGTCGTATCATTCGGAATGAGCTGAAGTATCAGACGTTGGATCGATCATGTTGAAGCTGTGTGGGCTGTAATCTGAGACTAGATTCGTCAATTACGTCTGCCTTTTTCCGAAATAAATATCCCTTATGTCTACCCTGCCTGTCATGCATTTGATCCAAATTGGTTAGAGGGTTGTATATGAATCGCCAGAGTACAGTCCAATTTAAACCGAGTCGTTGTCGTATCTGCAGCTAAATAAAACGACTGTCAGACGTATCGCGGACGGCTACCGGTTCCAATTAATGACGAGAATACTGCCAGTTTCGACAGAGTTATTGTTGTATCTGAATTGATATGAGAAGTTACCATCAAACTTTTCGCGAACGGCGGATTCCACCTGGATGTACCTCACAAAAGATCGACAGCTGCGGGAAAACTACGCGCGGCTCCAACTTGTATAGGTCTACTTCGATAAACATATAAATCAAATTACGGTCGTTTGTATGACAGGGAGTTTTCGCAAGCCGCCCGAAATGGGATAGGCTTTCACGTGGACGTTGCGGGTGCGAAAACTCCTTGTACAAACGCTTTCCAACCAACCGCGCTCACCTGGCGGGTAATTTGGATTACACGTCAGACCATAATCCGATATAGGTGCGAGTAGTTTTGACAGCTGCTGAAAAACAGCCCAGTGGAATTATACCACCATGGAATAGCAATCACCACAGGACATGCGGAAAAGTTCCCGGAGGCGTCTCATCTTTTCCGGCACAAAATTGTTTATAAGAAATTGCTTCGAGTGAAACAACTCAGATCTTTACATGTCATTCTAACAGCTACACGTATAAAAAACGACTTGAACGGTTGTTTACAAAGGATAATCAGTGGTTATGATTAGTTTGGCTTCAGTTAACGTAGCGACTATCATGATGAAGCTAACAAAGTGCTTCCTTCATAAATAGTGAGTTTTCGCATCGCTCACGAACTATAAAACAGATCACGATTTTTTTTGCAATCGACAAAATTTATGCACACATACAAGGCATTGGTCTCCTTTAATCGTAATTCGTGAGTGATGCGGAAACTCACTAGTCGATAGAAAAACGAAGGGATAGTGCACAATCCTGTTTGGAATAAGATATTCTGACATGACGTCTTTCAAAGTCATAAGAGGCAAGAGATAAAGTAACTTGCTATTTTCCAGAAGAAGTAAGTCTTGGTTGCATATTTTTGCGATGACATTCAAATTTGAGCATGTTAATGTTAATGAAGCTGCAAATAGGATCTTCATCTAAGAGAGTCAGAACACTGTGATTGCCATTGACACTAATGAACAATCTTCTTGTCAGATTCACAGCCACCTGCGTCCTGAAGAGTGTTAGACTGCACAATGCATTCGAAAGCGAGAACAAGCAATCATCAGTTGGCCGCCCCGGCAGCGCTTGTCACCGACGACAAGTCTCCTTTCTCCTTACGCACGCTGCTCGTTAATAAAGGACCATTGGTACTATTAAGGGAAATATAACCCAACTGCCGGCTGCCCAGTCACCTCCTATTCTTCATGAGTAGTTTCCATCAACAAATTACACAAAAACAGGAACAATTCTAAACCGGACTGAATTATCACGCTTTTTCGATGTTGACTCCGATTCGACCCGAGTTAGATCTCCATGCGTCTACCCTTTCCATGTGGAACAATGCACTTGTAAGGCGTTTACTGGAGCCATGGATCTACCCTGTGACATCTTGGTGTTGATATCGATTTTTCAGACGGCACGCTGATGGCGCTTGATGACCCCGCAACTGCGACGATATATGGAAATGTCGTTGCGTCTTAATAGCGGGTGACGTGAACTCAGATATCGGCGTTACTCCCGTGGCCAGAAAAGCCTTTCGCGCCAGGACTTGTGCGTACTAGAAATAACGAATAACGCGTTGTTCTACTATCTAAGAGGTGAAACAAAATTGGAAAAGCATCAAATATGTTTAGAAAGTTTTTACTGATGAACCAGAGGAAGAACAAACATACTGCAATAAAAAGCCGCCCATTCCATTAATGCCCTATGCGCCGACGAAGCCTCGTTTTGTATTCAGCAGTTATGGTTGACAACCAAAACCGCTTTGTTAGTGCAAAGTACAGAAGAAGTCGAAGTATTTCAAAATCAAATCATATTTAAATATGAGATGATTTAAAATAGAAATAGATACCTCACTGTCGGTATAAGTGTTTCTCATCTTGAGAACGATTGATAAATATTCAGACAATAAAATTTCACAGAGACATTGCCAATTTTTGCTGAGATAAAAATCTACAATATATATGTACATGTATACTATTCCTCAAATGTGACGTCCTTATCAATTTTAAACGTTTACATACTGGATCCACTCATCAAAAAGTTCCCAAGCCCGACAATTCCCGATTTGTATCACCGCCTCGATGGGTCAGCCGAACAATAGTAGGCCTTTCGCAGCCATAAAAGGGGTGGGATATCTATTCAAATGTTAACAACGTAATCGTCATGAATAGTCATGACTACTATTACGCCCGGTTGTTTAGGCTCTACCCATCGAGGCGGTAGTAGAAATCGGGTATTGTCGGGCTTGGGATCTTATTGGCGAGTATATCCAGTATATCAAGAAGGAGGAGGTTGAGTTAAACTGGCAGTCAGCTGTCACAATTGTAGGTTCAAAGCATAGGGTTCTGTAATAGCTTTAGAATGTGCCACCACATGGAATTGTATTGAAAACACTACAGTAGTTTCAGTTTGCACCGAAGCAAGCTCGCTCAGCTTCCCTCAATTTTCATGTGATAGAATGGAAAATATACATACTGTATACTGCCAAACTTTCGCGGACATATCTTTCGGATTTCGTGAATTATCGAGATTTGCGAAAAAAAAAGGTTTCGAAAATTATTTTTAATGAAAAACCGAACGAAATTTCTTAATCAGCCAAAATAAATACTCGTATTTATATATCCAGACACAATTGTTTTATTTTGAAATATTCGCGAATCTCAATATATATATAATGAGGCGCGAGGATTTGACGGTCTACTTCTTAAACATTCTACCATACAAGCACTCTGTCACCCAACAACTCTCTCCAAACATTGCTGCTCTTATCTTACTCCAACACATGACTCATGAGGTATGAGAATCATGTTCCAGAATGAAATCGAACCAAAATAATTTGCATTTTAAAAGCCATTTTGGTTTTGATATGCGGAATATATGCCAACAGCGGCGATGTCTCAAAGATTCATGACCACGTTAGTTATTAAATTTCCCAGGGCTTTGACAGACACGAAAATAAATCTGGTTCTCAAAAGAAATTGAACATATTATTAATCTATCAGTGGATGGATGAAGGGGTTCTGTCTTATGGCAGCTAAGGATATATATGATATTTGATTAAAGGTCAAGTTCACATTTCATCACGAGGAAACATTTTCATGTCAGGATCTTCCAGTAGGTAATGACGTTCGGCAAACATAACCTGATAAAGGCTGATTTGGATAATTTTACCTAGAATACCTTTGGAGGAAAAACGGTGTGGTCTGCTGTTGCAAATAACCTATCGTCCCTGAGGAAACTCATTTGACAACTGTGAATCAACAAATATGAATCAACAGACTGTGGTGGCAGAAATCGAAACAATATTTACAGATGTTGTGCGTCTCCCCACGGATGTGGTTACATCTGTGGTCATCGATAAGATTCTAAATTATAGAATTCTAGTTAAGATTATATTTAGTTCGTATACGTTGTATCATTTACAAGATCCTTGTTAACAAATTTCCGTTAAGATTTCAGCTCAGAATCCTACAAGCATCTTGTAAGACGTTTTAGTTAGGATTTCAGCTGAGAATCTTACAAGGTTCTTTTCACGGAATCAATGTATACATTCATGTTCATGTGCTCGAATCTGAATTCGATCTTATCTAATAATCTTTTTAGAAACATTTTGGGATTTTCGACCTGGGCTGGCAGTGAAGCCAAAGCTTCCGATGGCAACCTAGAGTTCGGCATTGAATCAATAATGGAAAACGGTGTGTACATGTATGTGCTATACCTTGATTACGGACAGTTTGTCGCCACTACCAGACACGAATGCGACTACAGCGTCGGCGACGACCAAAGCGGGAACTGAAACTTTCTAGTAGATCAATTCACTGATCGGAGATGATGAGATGTATATACATGTATCTGTCTGCAGCCGGGGCACTTTAATCAGCCTATTACCATCCCAAAGCAATCTTAAATGGCCTGCGTCTATGAATGGTTAAAGAGGTAATTGCTTTCCATGATGATGAAGAGATTGTAGTTTTTTTCACACGCCATTCCATCAGTGGGAGCTGTGAGGCCATATGGCTGGTCTCGTCAAGGATAATGGGTATCAATCCGTGAGATTGCTCAACCTGCGGCACATGCCGGTGGAAATAAGAGTTCACTAGCCCCACACAGCCCCCCCCCCCCCCCCCCCCCCCCGATTCGACTGACAAACACAAGCCCATTGACAACACACGTAAAATAGAAACGTTTGAAAAATTTCAGACAATGTCGAACATCTGACGGTCTGCATTTATAATGGAAGGGGGGGGGGGGGGTTGTGAAGGCTATTGAGCTCTTATTTTCACGTGCCTGTGCCTGATTAACGTGACCGATCGGAATGAACATGATGGAAGGGAAATTTAGGTAATGCTGCTGTTAAGGGCAAAAATGAGCGGTATGCCGCTGTGCCACCGCACTTCAGGGGCTTCGCCATTTTTAGCAGAACCCTAAGTTTCGTAGCGGTCGCTAACGTAACCAAGCTTTGAACAACCGGGCCCTGGTTGATGGGTTATGACCGTACAATTCGTCGAATGTTTCACAACAGGCACAAGTTAACCCTGGGATTATTCCCAATGTTAGAGTCACAGTTTATTGTAGGCCCTTTTGTTGACTTCTATTTATTCGAGCAATTGTCCCTTGTTACCGAGTACCCTTTTTTCCAATTTTTTAGTGGCAATATCATTTCCACAGAGTTTTGTGCACTCTCCTCTCACTGGTAAATACGTTTTCCTTCTCAGCACCGAATTCGACAAGTAGCTTTGCTTCTTGACGTGCTCGCATCTTTGGTGTCTCTGGTCTGAAACAAAAAAACAATTGACATGTCATGTATGTAGCAAAGTTCTTTTCAGATTTTATAAAAAATCGCATGTTTTCTTCAATTTTAGTGAACAAGACATGTTACCCATTCCCAAAAGCTGATGTTGCTGCAGATGCTATCCTCATTGTGTTCGTATGATAGCTTGAAGGTTCATCTTCCAAAAACCACATAATATTCATTATCAAAACTTCTTTCTGAACAATTTAAATCAGCTGCACAATTATTTTTGTACCGCACGTCGTGCGGTACCATGTAAAACTTAAATTATCACACTTAAAAAATGTGTCCAAACTCTAACACGCATAACACTGAAGAGTGGAATAGGTAGCCTAATACCATTACTCACCACTGGTGGCGCTGATCAGCTACTGCCATTGGAACCTCTCGGGGTCTTCCTTCAACTGCAAAAGTACTGAACCGTAAAACTGTGCATTTATAACAAGATGCTCAGAAGTCAACCACATATTTGAAATGGTTGGGTGTACATGTTTTGGGAATGAATTAGAGGGTGTGCTTGTTCTTTTGTCTTCTGTAAAGTACTGTGCGATCTGAAATACGTGTTGTACTACTTATGCAAGTATCGATTCGTGTCTTGTACCCCCCCCCCCCCCCCCCTCCTCAAGGGTACGACACCTTATCACCCTATAACGACATCTTAAGGCTCAAGCATCACCCTTTTTTCACCAATGCTACTTTTTCTTTCGTCAAGACATCACCATCAACAATATATCAGTTATCACCGTCATATAAAGTAACCGAACTAATTTTACTAGGTAAGGCTGTATGTTCGACAAGACATCGACACATTAGCATCCTTATTCTTTCCAGCTTCGCCAAATTTTCACTAAAGGAAAAATAAATACTACTCAAGCATCGGCAAAGATTAGTGGTGATAGCTTAACTACCCTTGAGGAGGGGGGGGGGGGGGGGAACAAGAAACGAATTGATACTTGCATTAATACGATACTGCAATCCTACGCATTGGACCGAATGAATTCTGTCTCTAAAACGCGATTTTACCATTTGGTTCAGACAAATTTTCTTTGCTATGTCTTGGTAATGCATGGGATAGATATAAAAACATTAACAGGAGAACCTACCAGATGAAGGCGCAATGTAACGATATATTTCATTGAAAAAATTGATTCAGATTATGCATTTCGATTTTTGAGGCAAGAATTTTATTCATTTGGAATTGATCCTGAAACCAGAATGAATAACTTATCGAATGCATTAGAATTAGAACTTCTTCTTTGAATAGACGTCCAAAGGATCGAGATGCGTAAACTGATGATGATAAAAACATCTTCCGCATTATACTACAGGTTACCTCACAAGTCAATGACAATTATAAGAGAATATAAGACGGATTCATGCATTCGGGTATTCACATAACATACTATAGTACACATTCTTCTTCTTTGAATAGACGTCCAAAGGATCGAGATGCGTAAACTGATGATGATAAAAACATCTTCCGCATTATACTACAGGTTACCTTACAAGTCAATGACAATTATAAGAGAATATAAGACGGATTCATGCATTCGGGTATTCACATAACATACTATAGTACACATTCTTCTTCTTGAATAGACGTCCAAAGGATCGAGATGCGTAAACTGATGATGATAAAAACATCTTCCGCATTATACTACAGGTTACCTCACAAGTCAATGACAATTATAAGAGAATATAAGACGGATTCATGCATTCGGGTATTCACATAACATACTATAGTACACATTCTTCTTCTTGAATAGACGTCCAAAGGATCGAGATGCGTAAACTGATGATGATAAAAACATCTTCCGCATTATACTACAGGATACCTCACAAGTCAATGACAATTATAAGAGAATATAAGTAATAAGACGAATTCTTGCATTCGGGTATTCACATAACATACTATAGTACACATATACATGCATAATTTTAATTGCAATTACCTTGCTCAATGATCTATTACTATGTTGGCAGGTCCAGACTTCTCCACCATCACTGAAATCAACACAAACACTCTTCCTGTCTGATGAGCTGCAAGAAAAAACATGCCAATATAAATTTACGTGATGTCAGCATGGTCAGAACATGCATGAACTGACCATGCTGACAAGAGTTGTCATAAAAAATGAAGTGACAATTATATGAAAATATATCGGGTGAATAAAAAACATGCGCCGAACTTCAAGGGTTACTCTTGGTTCTTTTATTGCACGGACGGTATTGAAATTCTTACGGTATTTAGATCTGGTATTTCTACGCTTATTTAAAAAGTTCAGCGCAAAAAGCTTTTCTAGTCTCTATTTGACACCCAATTGAGGAAACCTTGTCAAAACTTGCAATGTCCAAAATGGTCTCGGAGACGTTGCCCGAAGGGACACCTGTCAACCAAATGTCATGGAGCACCTGTATTGTTGTGTTTGGACTTTTTTTCTGGACAGATAAAGGTCATAGCCCAAAAAGATCCCAGAGACGTTGCCCTAGGGACAAGTGGCAACCAAAAGTCATGGACCACCTGTATGACTAATTTTTGACTTTTTTTCTGGACTGATAAAGCTAATAGTCTGGAACAATATTTCCATTCGTTGGTGCATTGATGAAAAGGCATAGGGCATAATTGCAACATGATAGTGGGCCAATTTCACCTAGTGTTAGTAATCTGCAACGGTCGGACTCGACAGGATTTTGACTGGCTTTTCTTTTATTTCGCATTTCTTAAACACCCACGACAGTATAAGACTGAAACTTACACACACTGTGGCAAAAATGTGGATTAGGAAATGCATGAATTTTCATTACGATTTAGCTTGATGCTTTTTGAGATACAGCGCTCTAAAGTTTGGGAGAGCATTCGGTCTTAAAGTGATACTATGATGTGATTTACAACTTTGCGGAAATACGTCCGTTTTTAATTGTTGATCACAAATGTAAAGCTCAAATTTTCCATTTTTGATTAGATTTATTATAAAATCGCTGTTTTAATCGCGTCAGACTGGCCAACTGCCGAAGACGTTTTGAAAAACCCGCACTAAGTCACGTGACCTCATGACGTCACAACATGAACAAGTCAGACCGTCGAATATTTTCCTATTCGCTCTAGGCAGAAGCTATATCGGCAGTAGTTCGCGTACGCTCAGGAAAATCTAATGAATATTAAACGAGGTCTAAAAATAGTTTTAGGAACAAGTCAGACCGTCGAATATTTTCCTATTCGCTCTAGGAAGAAGCTATATCCGCAGTAGTTCGCGTACGCTCAGGAAAATCTAATGAATATTAAATGAGGTCTAAAAATAGTTTTAGGAATACCATTATCATGACGTCAGCGATGGATTTTCCTGGTTGGACTTAGGAAATTTATGATGAAATGACTAGGACTGTGGACTTGGGGGAGGGGCCGTCCCTTCCCTTACTTCGTTACTTCGAGATTTTTTCCAAATGTGCTGGAAGACCCCCAACGGCAGACGAATTTGGAGTTGGTTCTCGAAGTTGTGTTCCGGTGGAGCATCAGGAGGAGATGATGAATTACCTGCTGGTGACCTCTTGACACGAATTTTATGGTGACGGCCCGGTTCTTTGATGGGTCAGGCCAGTGGAAAACCCCAACACCTTCAGTTTTGCTGGTGTTGCCGCAAAACATCGCAGCACAACGCCACCCGACAACCATAATCTTCAGTTCTTATCGTGTATATATTGTGTAAGGACAGGATGGAATGTCAATGGTCAATGGCAGTTGTAAATAAACGAATGAGATTTTTTTTTTCGCGGGAATGTAAACCACCGCGACCGCGAACATTTTCATGTTGTGACGTCATCAACGAAAACGTCGTCGGCGTAGCGCAATTTCAACGACATCGAAGCGAGCCGTCCGGGCGGGATTAAACCATCAATTTCTAGAAAATGTGCATTTTGATTCAAAAACCTTACCGATTTATGAGAAAGTGACGCAGTCATTTGTCAAAAACAGCTAAAACATTATATGGTGAAATTTGACACGAGTTACCCTTTAACGAGAGTATGCAGGTAGCTTGATATTTGGAGACTGCACATTTTTCACATGCACTTTCTTTTGCCATAAATCGAAAAGAATCGTACCTATTCTGATCAAATTTAACGATGAATAGAACAATCAGAACCTATTATCAAGCAAATCTCATTGCCATAGTCTGGATATCTTCACTGGTCATTAACCCTTAATTGTCGGTGCATTTTTTACCCATCCAATATAACGTGGTCGGCAAAATGCCATTGGTTGGAGCTGATCAGAACGATGAAAACACATGCTGAAATGTCCGCCTGTCCAAAAAACCGATAGTGTACAGTGTGTTCATGTAGACAGCCTCGTGCATTGTCATGCAATTGCGCAACGTGGTTAGTGGTACACCGTCCGCAAAAGAAAAAAAAATTTTTTAACGACCGACTCATTGATAGTGTTAAAAATTCAATTTGTACAAGTTCACATTAACATAATTTTAGCTTCAGAACTGGGGCCGGTTGCACAAAAGTTATGGTGATAAAAGTATGTTAGTTTATCTTTTTATGTTAAAGTCCCTAACTTAGCGTTAGCTAACATAACGCTAAAATTGAGTTTCACAAATCAATGTTAGGCCCAATGTTAACTAACGCTACTTTTAAGTAAATCAATGTTAGTTGCTAGGGACATTTCCCATAATGCATTTGGTCCTCATATTGAAAGCAAGACATGCAAGATGGCTGCCTCCATAGAGAATCATTCATCTCAAAAGACAAAAAGGGAGAGAAAACCAAATTTTTCACACTCAGAAGCCGAAGTTTTAGCCGATGTTGTCATAAATGAACTTGGGATCTTGCGATCCAAGTTTTCGTCAGATGTGACAAACAAAATGAAAAAAAACAAATGGGATGAAATTGCCCTAATGGTTAGTTCCTTGGGAGTGGCCACAAGGACCGGGGATAACTGCAGGGAAAAATGGAACCAGCAGCTTTCAAAGGCGAAAGAGATCCATTCCCTGCAGCAAAAACACCAGAGAGGGACTGGCGGAGGGGGAAAGATGCCACAGGCCGACCCTACACTGCAGAGAATAATAGAAACATTCGAAAAAGACGCAGCATTCAGAGGCATCACTGGTGGATTTGAGTCTGCAGGTAGGTACACCAGGCTCCGATTTAGCCTAATTAGGCCATAAAACGCTATCTACTTCTACCAGCATATATTTCTGAACATAGGCCTAAGCCTTACATAGGTCTAGATTTCATAGCCTGATGTCAATCTTCAAAAACATTGGTGGAATTAAGCTCAACTCGGCCCTACCCTGGCTAAGTTCAAAGTATGTCGTCTGGTGCCTGCATCGATATTGGCACTCTGCCAGCCATTTCTGTTGGACTTCCTGTGTGTATAGCGACCATGTGTACATGCTGACATGACAGTGCATGCATGCATTTTTCAAGCGGCCGAAAGTACAGCTTTTCATGACCGTCACTTAGAAATAGTACCAAGTAGTTGACTTCATAGCTCTATAAATCAAATTCATCAGCAGATAAGGTAGTTCAACTGCACAAAAGTACAGAAAATGTGGTTATTCGCTGCTCCAAATACGCGCTTGCAAATTTCCCGACTCCATATTTCTAAACGCACTGAGCATGCCCAGTAAGTGTATGGAACGCAAAGTTTGCAAATAGTACTATACAGGGTGAAACAGAAATAAGTTCCAATATAAATATTTTGTTAATACTTTTAATTTATTCAATAAGTCATGTGAATTACCTCAAAGAATTAACAAAATGATCGCAATTGTACACATTAGGCCTATTGTTAAGCTGACATCACCCTGTTTTAATGGAATATCCATAGAAATTTGGATTTTCAATGGATTTAATTAGAATTTATTGATTTTTCCCGCCAATTTATGTGATTCATTCCCTTTAAACTTTAAAACTTTCATTTGTTAATATTTTCAGTAACCACACCTATAAAGGCTACAGCAGCAGTCTCCCTCCCTGTTACATTACCTGATCTGGCTGGTTGGACTCCTGGTAAGTTTAATTTAAAGGTGCTGGAAGCTCGATGATAAATATGCCCATGTCAATTAAGAGCCGAGTATTTCTTAGACTATGATACATTACATTGGTACCGGTATACAATGGAAGAAATACAAGTAGGCCTACTGAGAAACAGAAAGCGACTATAGTGACCCGGTTAGACATCATGCGTCTTTAATTTAGAAATAGTAAAATTATTTTTTATGATAATTTCATTTAATTTTTCAGTAAATCAAGCTGCAGATGTTGATGTCGACTGCTCAGATGCAGTGGTTGTGGCAACCTTTGATCGTCAACCACACGAAACACACATAGAGGGAGCCACAATAATTCTTGGTATGCTATTAGATACAGGTTCGGTCTTTCAGTAGGCTATTAGGCCCGGGGTCTAATACTGCATCGATGCTGATAGCCTGGCCCACACCTCATATATCAAGGCATTTGCATTTTGGATATTTGAATCTATATTTGCCAGAGTTTTGGTTGCAAAACATTTTGTGACCTTTCGTGATTTGATATTTATCATCATATAGGCCGAACTGTCATTTTTTATTCTAGATTCTCAACAGACGATGACAGCCACTGCAATGACTGCCCCAAAATCTCCAGCCAAAAAGAAGGCCAAACTGTGCAAAGTCACTGGTGAGTAGTTGGGACTCTAGAATGGCGAAAGCCTTTCTTGATTTTAAGCAGTCCCTACATGAATCAATCAAATGTGCTAAAATGAGCTCTGGCCGTTCACAAAGTGACAAAATTGAAGTGCTGTGTGATCCATTTAACCCGTCATAATTTGTTTCATTCTCTCCTAGGTGCCAGGAAAGCACATGCGAAGGGTCTGCTGACAGACGCCATGTGCCGACAGAAGACTCAGCAGGATGTATTTAACATGCAGCTTGAGGTCCTTGAGGCAACTCTTGTTACGCAGAAGGCCACAACACGTACTCAGGAAGTTCTTCAGAAAGAGGCTGGCCTTCGAATAGAAAAGCTACAGCTGGAGATTGCTCTGCTGAAGGAAAAGGAGTTCTTGGGTCTGTCGGGCATTGAACTGTAAATTTATGTGTAAATAGTATCTATGTTTATAGGATTTGAATTTTTTAGATATTAAATATATTAAATAGTAAATATATAGTAAATATCAAGTTATTTAAAACACAAAGGGAATGTATCAAAATTAGAAGCTACAGTGTCAGTGACATGATGAAAATGTTATGGTATATTTCTTACGCGAGTGTTGATTATGCAATACATATAGTTATAGTTTTTAAGTTTGAAATTGGAAAATTCACTGGCTGTAGCTTCCACTGTTTTGATATATCCCCTCACTCAGGTTGCAGTGGATCACAGTCAATTAAGCAAAGTAGCGATTGGCGAGGTAGTCCCTGTAAACACTGCCAGAGTTTGGGCCAGCATACTCCTCATCATCATCTTCATCATCTTCTTCGTCATCACTGTCGTCGTCTTCTGGCCGGGGGTCACGTTCTCCTCTCATCTTTGCAATATTATGCAGGACAAAACAGGCAGAGATGATCTTAACTACACGGTCTGGCTGCATACGAATCTCCCCATGGAGAACATGGAACCTCCTCTTTAACACTCCAAAGGCATGTTCTATCCTCACTCTTGTGGCACATAAGGAAGTGTTCAATCTCTGCTGGGCTTCTGTTGTGGGTGCTCCGTACGGGACGATGAGATACGGCATACAAGGGTATCCACTATCTCCTAGCAACAGTCCATCTTCACCTCTGGGGTTTGTCAGTTCCAGGTGCTCTTTAAGGTCACTGTTCCTCCAAATAAAGGCATCATGGGTTGCCCCTGGCCAACGTGCAACTACATTGGTGAATTTTCCTGAAAAGGAAATGTATCATTTTAGTTAGGAGGGCTATTGATCATTATTACACGACCACTCCGTATTTTATTATATTCAACATATTTCAGCATCAACAAGTTTCTATGCAATTAACGATGAAAAAATACAAAAACTATGCGTATTCTATCTTTATGAGCAACAGTGTACAAGAGATAATTTTTGCATAAATGGCATTCCATATGTTTTGTTGGTCAGGCAATCATGGAATTGGTCAACGTTCGTTTACCAAAAAAGGCATGTCAGTCATGGTGCATGTCATGATGTCGAGGATGTGGCGCTATCATGGATATTGGCCCTAGTATTTAGCATGTTTTCAGGTATAATTATAAAAGTAATTACCCTTATCGTCAACCACTGCTTGCACGTTGATGGAGTGATATCCCTTCCTGTTTACAAAAGATGCTTCGTAGGCTGGAGCTGGAGGAACTTGCGCGGGTTGTTCTGCTTCTTCCATGGCTTCGCCTTCGCGATCTGCAGGCATGGGCAGTGCAGGTGCATGTGCAGGATCAGGAGCATGTAGGCCTATCTGGTCATCTCGCATCTCCTGGTCATTCTCAGCAGCATTGGCTGGTTCTGGGATGTGATCAGCATCAGGACGTGGCTCACTGGGGCATATTATTCTGATGTGCGTGCCGTCGATGCATCCCAATACTTTGGGAAAATGTGCGATCGCATAGAATCCAGCTTGAATTCGACGCCTCTCCTCCACCGACTGGGGCCACACAATAAAATCGTCCCGTGCAGCATCTAACAGGCCAGCCACCCTGTGCACCACACGACTTACACTCGCTTTGTCTACACCGAAAGTGTCCCCAATAACTTCAAAGAAAGCTCCAGATGCAAAATAACGGAGAGCAATCAAGACTTGCACCTCAGGCGAAATTGCATGGCTTCTGTTGGTGGCACTTTCAATGTCCTCCCTGAGCATATCAACTATCAAAACAATGGTTTCTCTGCAAAAACGGTATCTTTTAAAAAGTTTTTTGTCATTGAAGAACTCCAAGTGGTTGATTCTTTCTCTAAAATGCCGTGGAGCTTGAAATAATGGCTGGAAAGCCACAAACAGGGCCTGGTTGTCCACCATTTTGTTTCAACTAACTCCAAAATAGGGATTTATCTTGGGGTTAGGAGGTCAGTTAAAGTTAGCGTTAACTTAACGCTACTTTTAAATAATTTTCTTTCTTGCAACCCAAATTAAATATTGATATTTTCCGGATGTTTTTAAACTGTTTTTTATCCTCATGAAATCACCACTTTTAATGTACTCATTTAATATTATGTACAGTGCTTAGAAAATGTATGCACCATTATTTTAGCACTTTAAATCAAATAAATTATTATTATTATTATTATTAAATTAACTTTTTGGAGTTAAGTTAACGCCAAGATAAACTAACAGTGATTTTTAACTATTTTTTTCTTTTGTGCAACCGGCCCCTGGTAAGAGCTCTGCAAGATGTTATTTTCTTTTTGAAGTCCCATAAAACTCCCCACAATACTTACAAAGCAAACGAACTGTCCCTGTCCGCCATCATTGTTCTCAGTGAGTTCGTTCGCGCTGCATCAGCAGCCGAGGTGGTGTTGGATTCGAGTACGGGATTTGCTCCGGAATGCGTTCTCGTGTGTTCGACCCGTTCAAGTACATCGTTTTTGGTTCGAGAACATGGAATCGAATACACCCTGAGCGACGTCAGAACTGTAATGGTGATTTGAAGAGGTATCCAGCCATCTTTCGGGGTAGCTGACCGCTGACCTAGAAAGCTCGGCAATGGCCACATTTCCCTTTTTCCTATTCCTGGGTTTTAAGTAGTGATAGTGCATGCAAGCACATGTTATTTAACGTTATTTTGTAAATTTGAGTCTGCTTTGAAATAGAACAGTTTCATGGATTTCTAAGTATCTCCTCTTCTGAAAGGACTTGACATGAAATTGTCTGGCGAGAAGAAAGTGACATCACAATCTCAATATTACTAGTAGCCTGAGAATTCCCTAGCTTAGCGACTTGGTTAAAGAAAACACGAATGTTTTGTTTCAAGGTAATGTTACGTCAAACGCTTATAGACGACACAATCCGAGTGACGCTAACAATACAATTACCCAAAGTGTACAGTCTCTTGATGAGCGCCTAAAGCCCGAAAACAATGTCAATTGCCATTGTAACGACAATGGCATTGTAACAACAATGCAAACAGAGCGGACATATTGCGTGATTGCGTCTGATAGATGCGTGGCCTCATTAGTTGGAGCTGTTGTCCCTCTTGTCCATGTACCGCATTCTGAGAAATACGAATCATCTGGGAGATTAGTGTCCTCATTAGGTGGAAGTGCTGAACTACGTGTCAGTGTGCTGTTTTCTAAGAGCGACGAATCATCTGGTAGATTCGTGGCCTCATTGGGTGGAATTGTTGAGCTACTTGTCCATGTATTATTTTCTAAGAGCGACGAATCATCTGGTAGATTCGTAGCCTCGTTTGGTGGAATTGTGGAGCTACTTGTCCATGTACTGTCTTCTAAGAGCGACGAATTATCTTTTAGATTCGTGGCCTCATTGGGTGGAATTGTTGAACGACGTGTCAGTGTACTGTTTTCTAAGAGCAACGAATCATCTGGTAGATTCGTGGCCTCATTGGATGGAATTGTTGAGCTACTTGTCCAAGTATTGGATTCTAAGAGCGTCGAATCATCTGGTAAATTCGTGGCCTCATTGGTTGGAAAAGCTGAGCTACTTGTCCATGTACTGGATTCTAAGAGCGTCGAATCATCTGGTAGATTCGTGGCCTCATTGGTCGGAAAAGCTGAGCTTCTTGTCCATGTACTGGATTCTAAGAGAGATGAGTCATCTGGTGGATTCGTGGCCTCATTGGTTGGAAAAGCTGAGCTACTTGTCCATGTTCTGGATTCTAAGAGAGATGAGTCATCTGGTGGATTCGAGGCCTCATTGGTTGGAAAAGCTGAGCTACTTGTCCATGTACTGGATTCTAAGAGAGATGAGTCATCTGGTGGATTCGTGGCCTCAGTGGGTGGAATTGTAGAGCTACTTGTCCATGTACTGCATCCCAAGAGAGACCAATCAATGTCCAGGATAACCATCCCCTGCATGTTAGACGGTGTGTCACACGTCATATTACTGGCGTCTGCAATCATTTGTCGGTTTGCGCTAAACCATGAAGCAATCCCTTGCAAAGCACATGTGCAGTTGAACAAATTAGAAAACAAGTCCAATGTGTGTAGATTGTTTAGTTCCGTGAATGTTTCACTCGAAAAAGTTGCAATTTTGTTGGATGAGATGTCAAGGTTGTCTAGTCCAACCAATCCACGAAATGCACCTTCCTCTAGCGCCGTGATGCTGTTTAAGTCAAGATGGAGATACTTTAAGTTAGATAATTCCTCAAAGCGACCTATCCCCAGACCCGTGATTTGATTTTCAGAGAGATATAAACGTAATAGCTTGCCGAGATCACGAAATGCCCCTTTCTCTATCACCTGGATGTTATTTTTGCTTAGTCGAAGCGACTGGAGGTTTTGGAGACCTAAAAACGAACCATCCGTTAAATACGATATTAAATTTTGTTCCATCGACAGGTCAGTAAGACTTCTTAGGCCTGTGAATACACCGTGCGGTAACACTGTAATTTTATTGTTGTTAAGGTCTAAACTTAATAACATCCCAAGACCATGAAGTGTCCCGTTCTCTATCTCCTGAAGTCTGTTCCTAACGAATAAAAGATGTTTGAGGTTACCTAGACCATCAAACGAATAGTCCTTCAGCAATGGTAGATTATTTCCACCTAGCTCGAGAATCTCCAGATTACCAAGGGGGAAGAAGACTCCTTGGCTAAGTGTTCTGATATTATTATTGAACATTATTAGGTATTTTAGATTCCAGAGTCCTTCAAAAGTCCCATTTGACAACACTGCAATGTTGTTCGTTTTGATCATCAGTTCCTTGAGGGTAGTTAGTTCGACAAAAGCGCCTGGGGTGATAGATCGTATGCGACTTGCATACAGTCTAATACTTTCAAGCTTTCCAATTCCTCGGATTGCTGCTTGTGGAAGGTTATTCAAGCCAGCTCTGAATATCACGAGCCAGATCAGGTTTTGGAAAGGTGTTAAAGATTCCGGGGCCAAACTCACAATATTGCAACTGCGTATAATAAGTCGGTGAATTTTTGAATTCTCTGTGAAGGTACTATCATTCAAGTGTACTGCAGCACAGGATTGAGCGCATGTACACGTTATTCGTATAGTATTTGAACTTGAAGTTGACGTTAAGTTTTCAAGGATTGGGAGAACATCGGTGAAGTAAAGAGTGTTACACGACGTTGGTGAATTCACTGTGCATGTTGCTTTCGGAGCTTGCGTTGTCACTTGGGGCTCAATGGTACGCACCATCACAACCAACCATACGACTGCAGTAAGTTGCACGTAGCAATACTTACGTGTGTCATGTCCATATACCTATAAAGAAAGCAAACGTAGATATTCAGTGCATGAATGACACCACAGTGCATCTTCTGTTATTTCCTTATATTTACAATAAGCGTGGCAAGCCAGTGCATTGTCAGCTTTAACCCTCTTCGGATGGTTCGTTAATTATCTGACGTCTTGGTTGACACTGACAGGTTGTGTCCTTCGGTCGCCAACCTCATGACGGCAGGCAGCGTTATGACAACGCTATTTCCTATTTATTGAATATTATCATAAGCCACCTAATATACATATTTTAAATTCGATATTATACGAAGATGGCCTCAATCATGCAACTACGAAGCAGTAATAATTGAATGTACATGTAGATGTACCGGTGCTTCCTTGGCTGCTGAGGCATTCCATATGAAATCAACTGATTTGAGAAGATCTCCCCATTTAATGTAATTCAGGCATGACAGGTCATAGTCTCAGAATTGGCTCATTTTCACAGTTTGTATGAAAAATCACAAATATTAGTGGTATGGCACATGTTTGTACTCGCGCGTCTATTTTCTACCTATCTTTGCATGGTCAAAAATCAGAATGAGAAAGTATAACTATTTAAGAGATATTGTTCAAATTATTTCAGGTTCTTTTTATCTCAACCCAAGTCAAGGATCATTTAAATCCCATTTCTGACAAGCCTGTAAGATATGGGGGTCGAATCGGATGCGATTTTTGATCAAAAATGCATTTTCGGGTGCGAGAACTGTGTGAGAGCTTTGAAAGTCACCAATGACGCACCTTTTTGACGTTGGACAACTTGTTATCGAATGTTTCTGAGAAAATGAGGATTTTGGACGGAAATTCATAAATGGAAGATTCCAAGAGAAGAAGACGTATTGTCGGGGGCTCTGCCATAATTTTACGTATCCTGATCATGATTGAAAGACGGCAAAGAGCACGTAAAGATGAGAAAAGAGTGTGGACAAGACCATGGAGAGACCAGCATAGGGCCTACCACTGTCTCCTGTCTACTGTCATCAAAACAGGCACAACTTTCCCATACTGCGATAAGTAAGTTGTTCCACTTCACTCAATAACCATTCCTTGCTGGAGGCTGCTATTTTGACTACATCACATGGCTTCAGGTAGATCATGTGATTTGTGGCCTATTTCTGATTGGATAAAACTCGACAACATCATTAGCATCTCGGCAACAAAATTGATTTTGTAAATTGTATTATTTCGACAACATTTGAGCAACATTTGGACAACATGTTATCGAATGTTTCCGAACTGTACACACTGCCAACATTTTCGATAAAGCTCTGTCATGTCTGTACTGTACACACTGACAACATTTTGGGAAACATGTTGGCCAACATGTTGTCCAGGTGCGACGTTATCGAAAATTTGGCCCTGCATACACATGACAACATTCGACAACATGTTGGGCAACTTGTTGTCGAATGTTTCCGAGAAATGAGGATTTTGGAGGGAATATTTTGGAGGGAAATTCATACATGTCATAAACAATGGAAGATTCCAAGAGAAGAAGATGTATTGTCGGTGGCTCTGCCATAATTTTACGTATCCTGATTGAAAGACGGCGAAGAAGACGTAAAGATGAGAAAAGAGTGTGGACAAGACCATGGATTTATGTGAGACACCAGCATGGGGCAAATTTTGTAGCTATTTCTAGAATAGCAGCTTTCTTTTTGTTCTTGTCTTTATATTCCCTGGATGTTACATCCCATAAACAGGCACAACTTTCCCATACTGCAATAAGTTGTTCAACTTCACTCAGTAACCATTCCCTGCTTGAGGCTGCCATTTTGACTACATCACATGGCTTAAGGTATATCAATATCATGTGATTTGTGGCATATTTCTGATTGGATAAAACTCGACAACATCATTAGCATCTCGGCAACAAAATTGATTTTGTATTATTTCGACAACGGCTAGGCTATGGCTCATGGGTTAGGTTTGGGTTAGGATTTAAGGCTAAAAGGGAAAATGACTGCCGTAAGAATAGCCACAGTGTTCATGAATTGAAAATCCAAGAGCAATTGTGAAAATGAGAGCGATTTGCAACATTTCTCAACTACAATAATTTTATATAAAACAGTGAGACAGGATGTACAGATTCATTTGAGGTCGGTTAAAACATTGTCCAAAACAATTCTGAGAAAAACTTTCGAAATGAAAGCGTCAATGGTGAAACAGTTCTCATCATCATCCATCCTGAAGAAAACTAGGCTATAGCCTAGGCCCATTAATTTATAAAAGATTTGTTACCAATTTGAAAAATATCGTTTGCTTATTAAGGGGGAAGGGGGACTATACATGTACCCCTTGTACAGTGAAAGAATAAGATAAATCACCAACGACCGTGATCCAAGACATGACTGATTCATTGTAATTTGTAACGTAGCCTACCTCCATGGCCAGTGCAACTGATAATGATATCAACTTGCACTCTTGCAGCTTGCAGCCCGTCCCAAACACCTATCCATACTTCAACACTTCCCTGCCATCTGCTTTTGGTACGCAAACATACATTGTTCACATGAGAAGACCTCTACATAGCGAGTCCTCCGCCAACAGCATTCAGTCTATCTAAATCCTACGTACGAATGGAACCAGGTGAAGTAGCTCCGACTAGTTTGACCGCTTCAAGATTTAGAGATACCTAATTGTTGGAGTACGTCACGTCATGTATGATGACTTGAGTCCCCTCTGTAGTCTGACGTCATTGTGGTCAGATGACGTCATCAGTGGGTTGGTTCCGCCAAAATGAGGTCGGGGGAGAAGTCCGCAGGGTATGGCGGAATTATCCGAAACTAAAGACTTGGCACTTGATTGGGAACATCGTTACAAAAATATGATCATGCCAATTCACCGCCTGAAAAACTACCTTTCGATGAGAATTTTCCTGCAAAATTTTGTATCATTTTGATAAGTACATGCACGTCTAGACCGGCCTGCCACGCCCACTTATTAGCTCACCATAGGGGCGTCTATACAGCAGCGTAATGTCCGTCGTCGTCACCGTCGTCTGTATCCTGTTTCAAAAAGAGTGGCACGTTTCTTAGGTGGCAGTACACGGTGCGGAGGACGGTGTCAAGGGCAGCGTCAAATAGGCTTCGGGCAACCGACACGAGGTAGTCGTTCAGTTCCTGCTGAGGCTTAATCATGCATCACAGGCACCATAATCTATACATTTCTGGGTTCGTAAGAATTCAGAGAAGAAGTCTACAGCATTTTCATTGTATTTAATTTATAAGTGCACCGAAAGGTGGCGCCACCTTTGACAACACTTGGATCCTGATGATAATTCGCTGATAAAAGTACATGACGACGCAAATACGACACAACACATATATTCTCGCCAACACAAGACACTCTGACGTCACATCAGGAAGCATAACATTAATCAAAATTTCTTTTCTTTCTTTATTTTTAAGTATACAAATATTAACGTGCGCACAACATAACCACTAAATGAATTGACAAAAGAAAGTGAAGCAGGCTAAAATTTCAAAACAGTAAACTTCTAAAAAACGTAACCTAAAATAAATAATCAATCACACAGCCCTTCAAAGCATTGTCTATTACACGCTTTAATCTCCACTAACACTTTGTCTATCTCAGTAGTCTTTAAGTTTTCCTGTTCTCAATCATGCAACAACTTATCAGCGGATGCGCCTTTCTTCGTCATACAGTTTGCAACCTGGTAATCTCCTGGGAGCCACCTCACAGTATTTATGTCCTTTCGTTCGATGCACTGCTTAAGGGCACTTATATCCAGGCGCAAACGCTTATCATCAACCAATTTCGTTGAACCCAACGACTCAACTACACTCTTGTTGTCAACAACTGCAATCAATTCGCATTCTAAGCTGTGTCCCAAAATACACATGCAACTGATCTCTGAGATATATATAGCGTCCTCGCACGCCTCTCGCAAACTTAGTGCTTCAGCAGTAATTGTAGATCTAACCACCCACCTGATTTAACTGCAATATGTCAACCACCTTAGCCTTGTTGAATTCTGTGCTGAGATCAATCATCTCGAATGCAAGATCATGCCTAGTGCCCTGAACAACCCAATTTAGGCGACCTACAACACTTCTGTACATTGTTTTATCCTTGCTGGTCAACTCATATGTAAATGCTGTGTCTTCAATACGACCCGCCAGGAAGCGCTCACGCAATATTTCCATCACCAACGTGTCAAATTCAAGGCAACCAGCATGGATGAAGTCATCAATGTGACTCCCTATAACACCTAGTAGCCGCCCATCTTTCATCAGGGTAAATAGAGCAGGGTCATGCACTGACTGCTGGCATCCGATCCCCAGAAGAGTATCCCTGACGCTATGATAAAATTGCCGAGCAGCATCGTTCAACCCGTACAGACAGTGCCTGAGCCGCCAAATTTTCCCTTCCGCACGAGCTTCTTTTGGGGGCTTTAGAAACACTTCCCTATCCAAAGCATTGCCTTGAAGAAACGTAGATTTGATGTCGGTCGTTTTAACAGCCCATTGGTTACTTGCAGCAACAGCAAGAATTACTCTCACTGATGACTCGCATTCACATTCTCAATGTTGTCCAGTTTGTGCCAAGTGTACACACTGTATAGTCCAGTGACCTTTCCAGCCCTACTTTTTACCGTAGCCATTGTCCAGTCATTCTCAGGTTTTTATCTTATATTGTATCCTCGAGTCCTTTTTCAGATTAGATTCACCATGCACGTGCAAACTTGGCTCGCCCATTGGAGCGTTCTGCATGGTATTGTCCACGTCAATGTTCTCCGAAACCACCGGTGTAGATTTCGCACATGCGGTTTCACCAGACGTGTGTTCTGCTAACACTCTCCGACTCTCTTGATTACCCATGTAACTTCCTATTAACCCCCTACCAGAATCGCATCCTGGATCGCTTGAAGCTTTCAATAACCGATTCGGCGACACCCTAACAAAAGTACCACCGTGCATGTCGCACAAACACTACACGGCCGTCCTGGAATACAACCTTCCCCGGTCCTATAGCCATCGTTTCTGGCCTTCTCTTTTGTAGAACACTCGATCGCCATTGCGATACACCTGCTCAGATGCACGGATTTTGTTTCGCAGAGCACGGCGAATTCTTTCCTCGGCTTCAGACTCGATGAAAGCCTGTCTGCTAGCATGAAGAGCGTTAAGGTGCTTTGCAAGAACCTCACTAATTGTAGCACCCTGCAACGAAGGAAGTTGTTCTGACATCACATTCGGCAAGTTTGGGTTTTTGCCGAAAACTAGCTGATAGCTACTATACCCGTGTCATATCTGAAGAGAATTGCGCGCCATATTCGCCAAGCTCAAGAGAACTTCTGCAGGCGTATCGGGGTACTGTTCAGTAAGTTTGAGTAATATATTGTCAGTCACACCATGGATACGTTCGCAGAGACCGTTCTGAAAAGGACTGTCCGCCGACGTCGTGCACACTTGGATGTTCAACACACTCGCAACCTCGCGGATTTCGTCGGCGCTGAATTCGCCACCGTTATCAGATAGTAATCCTCGCATTACACCGTAGCCGGCACCTACCCAGTGCGACATGATTTTGTCTATGACCTCATTCGATGTCTTTCTATCAATGAACACCGCGATAGTCATCCGGGACAACATGTCAACTAGATAGAGAATCCAACGATGCTTCCACTTTTTCAAGTCCATAGATACTTTCTCATTGAAGTCATGGGCCATAGGCATTGCGACCACGGGCCGCGACGGCGTTCGAGCATACACTTTGCACAAGTCACATTTTTCCCGTATTGCATCGAGTTGTTGCAGGAACTCGTCTTGCCATACCCCTGCGTCCTTGAGTAAACTAACCAGCTTCTGAGTAGGCGGATGTGCAAATTGACGATGCAGCTTTAAAAGGGCTTTAACCCTTTCCGCCTCGCCCAATTCACTCAACTTCACCGCGCATACACTTTCCACTGTACGGTCGCTCACATTGTCCATTGGAATGCAGTAGTGACCAGCGCTCATCAAGTCTAATGCCACTACAGTCCCCAGGATCTCCGCTTTATCATCCTCAAGGTTAAGTTTGACCTTGACTGCTTTCATTGTCACTGCAGACAACAAAAGGGTTATATCTGATTCCACAACGTCCGTTGCAATAGACACCTTTTTTCCAGCGAGTGTGTAACCGGGATTTCATACGCTCCTTTTGATTTCAGCACTTCGCCACCACCGAATTTGAAAGTCTTCAATCCGGGCCTCTTAATCATTTTTTTTCTCTCAACACTGTCCAAACACTCGAGGAAGGATCGCATCCAATCGACCCCGCACACTGCTGGTACACGCGCTATCCAACACGGCACAACACCGAGATTCCACGCCAAGACGCATAATGTCAGCCTCCTTATCACCCGTAAATAGCACTGCAGTATTCAATACTTCGTTTACCAACACACCACTGTTAAACGACCCTTTTCCTTGGTTCTCCCAACTATCACGACAGTTGGCGAGTAAATGTCGAAACGATCCACAGGCTCGACAAGTGATCGGTCGACCGTCTCTTCCCGTGGGGTTTACCTTTCGCTCGACCACCGCGTCACGTGTTGGCCCTCTGTTTCGAATATTGCGACCACGCCAGCCGCGAGATTTGTCAACTGGAACAACTCTGTATCCAGCCGCAACAAATGCGTCCTCATTCTCCGCAATAAATGTCGGTTCTATCTTTATTGCGTGTTCTGGCGATCAACGAATTGACAAGATGACGATAAGATAACTATGCCAGAGGTTAATTACTTTTGAAGAGGACTGTATATTTATATGGTACAAGCTATCATAAGATACCTACAATTCACACTACAGCTGGAAATGCTTCAGCCTAGAGCTGGCGGCTCCGTACTAGTTTTTTACACGATTGCGGTGTCTCTTCTCCGGCATCTACAGCAGGCTATCCTCCGTCTCGTGTTCGATTGCAGACTTCGGTCTTCTAGCCCGGAACGTCAGTAGAAGGGCGTAGTAGGTTATATATGATTGTCAATTTCTCTTTCCGCCAAGGGGAATATAATCGATACAAGTTTTTTCCGCTAAGGGAGATATAGTAAAATGCTTCTCACATACACAACTTACAACGTGCTACAACACAAAAAGTCTGTAATATTGACTCAGGCTGACTGACGCAACCCGACCGCTAGCTAGGACTATATAACTTGATTGACTTCGACTCTACCGGTTCTGCCCAGATGGCAACAGACTAGTCCTAACTAGCCGACAGGTCGTAACAATAAACTAGCCAGTAATTAAGAACTAGCATAACCCGCGCTCCGCGCGGAATGTTTGTAAACAGTTACATTGTCACCTGGGCATTGTCAAGACATTAAAAACAGTGATATGTGTTTTTACCTCGGAAATGATCACAGTATTTGTTGATAAACTATATTCTGTGTGACGGCGTCTTCGGCTAGGAATCCTTGTTTTGTGGTTGTATTGATTTGTACAGTAATGTCCTGAAAACGTCTAGCCCTCGAAAAAGCAACATATAGTTGTCCGTGACTGAAAACTGACTGCGGAAGGAAGATACCGAGCTTGTCAAAGGTTTGTCCTTGCGCTTTGTTTATTGTCATACAGTAACTGACCCTGAGTTGGAATTGAGTTCTTTCAAGAATGAAGGGCAAGTTCACATCCGAGGGAGCGATGTGCTCCAGCCGGCCTGGGTCAAATTCATCATCCCGTTTTATGGGGATGATTTATTTGTTTATGTAGCCGACTTCGTCATGTTTGTAAAAGGTAAAAGAGAGATAGATATGGGGTATTGTTGGAGCTTAGTTTTTAGCTTACCATTGCAAACTTTAGGTAAAAGAAGTCGAGATTTGAAGTCTAATCGGGAAAACAAAGAAACTTCGAGAGCACATGGGACTTGCCTCGAAAACTGACCCAACCCATGTCTTCTTTTTTCCAAGCACAAAATATAGTTATTTATCACCAGAAGTGAACTAAATATGCAAAATTTGTGGGCACATTGCTTCTCTCACGAAGTGTATTCTGTGTGACGGCGTCTTCGGCTAGGAATCCTTGTTTTGTGGTTGTATTGATTTGTACAGTAATGTCCTGAAAACGTCTAGCCCTCGAAAAAGCAACATATAGTTGTCCGTGACTGAAAACTGACTGCGGAAGGAAGATACCGAGCTTGTCAAAGGTTTGTCCTTGCGCTTTGTTTATTGTCATACAGTAACTGACCCTGAGTTGGAATTGAGTTCTTTCAAGAATGAAGGGCAAGTTCACATCCGAGGGAGCGATGTGCTCCAGCCGGCCTGGGTCAAATTCATCATCCCGTTTTATGGGGATGATTTATTTGTTTATGTAGCCGACTTCGTCATGTTTGTAAAAGGTAAAAGAGAGATAGATATGGGGTATTGTTGGAGCTTAGTTTTTAGCTTACCATTGCAAACTTTAGGTAAAAGAAGTCGAGATTTGAAGTCTAATCGGGAAAACAAAGAAACTTCGAGAGCACATGGGACTTGCCTCGAAAACTGACCCAACCCATGTCTTCTTTTTTCCAAGCACAAAATATAGTTATTTATCACCAGAAGTGAACTAAATATGCAAAATTTGTGGGCACATTGCTTCTCTCACGGTCTATTATGGAATGTTTCTGATAATCATGTGTTCAATTGTGCACAAATTGCTGTGTCTCAATTGGCACATCCATTGTCTTTGCGATCGCTCCACGGTCATTGCGGAATTCGTCCCTTGCAAATTGAAGAAACAACAGACATGGTTTGGGTTGTTTTTGGACAGTATTCTTTTACTTTTGCAAGGAATGCTGAATGAAACGCTATTAACTTACCTTGTTATTGTTTTAGTGCGCAGTACAGCACTTAATTATAGGCAAGGTTCATCTATGGAGAGGTAAAATCGCTGTAGTGAAGTATTCGATGGAAGACGCCGGATTCACTGTGAGGAGTGATGCCGGGTGGCACCGGAGAGTGACAAAGTGGACATGGTTTGGGTTATAAATAACTTTATTTTCCAATCAAAAACGGACATGGTTTGGGTTAATTTACTTTCATTTTCTTTCCATCATTTTGATCCGAAAATGACTAAAAACATGCATAAAGTACCACTTATCTGAGTTTTAACGAAAAACAAAGTGCGCAGGAAAGTCGTGATCCGTGAGACAAAGCTCCGAAAACTCCGTAATAAGATATTAGATATTATACCGCCACGGGTATTCTATAAACGGGAAGGGACGTCAACAGCAAGGTCTCGGCCTTCGCGATCTCAGCAGGGCAGACTCGTCCAACTCGTGAACACGGCTTCTGGCGTAAGCGGAGAGACAGTGATGGAATCACACCCACTGGCTTCTAACTCTATAACTATCAAACAGTCACCTGAAGTCAACATACACAGATTAAAACCGTGGTTTAACAATAATCATCTTTTTGGTCCCAAAATACAACTGGGTTTTTCATATACACTGTAATGGTATATTCCAGAAATCCGTTCACACGGTCTATAATAGAGAGTATTCGCACCCGCACGGTTAGCCAAACGACTACATTTAGGTCATCAAATATTGCGGTCTTATGACGTTTACACATACGGTTTGGAGAGATTATTATCCGTAGCTAGTTACAATACGTGAGTGAAAAACGGTTTGACAAAACAGCATGATTATCCAAAAAAAATCTTCCCACAATGATAGTTTTTCTTTTAAAATCATAAATGAACAAATATCTTTGCAATTTTTGTGAAACATTTCGTTTCTGGCATTTGTATCCATGTTTATTTCACTTTTAAATATCTTGTTTATAGCCGTCTATAAGTGCCTTTTTCATTGATGTCCAAGGCAGTCAAAAGAGGCATTTCGCAATTTAACTGATTACAAAATCAGCACTGTTAAGTCATCGACTTCTGTGCGGTCGTTACGTGTACACAGGCCCTTTAAGAGGCCTTTTGGCTAGCCGTCTGCATTTCACGCATAACAAGCTGGATATCCGCAAGGTGAATGGCGTTTAGCATGTTTGGTAAAATACACTACGGGTAGCTTGATTTTCTCTGGTGGTAGATCTCAGTGCCAGAAGTAGCTATTTGTTATTAATCCTTTGTTTCGGAAATAATTTCGTATTCTTTAAATGGAATTTTATGATTTTAAAAGAGGCCTGCATAAAACTTTCATGATTCTCTTTTAGCATGGCGACCGAAGGTGCAAGTACCAGCAAGTCAACAAACAAAAAAAACGCGCCTACTCGATTTTTCCCAGCACTTGACATTCTTCTTCTCAGAGAACTGGTTGCGGTACAACCAACAACTAAGCCACCGTGGGATGAAGTCCACCAACATGTGAACACAGCTTTGACGGAGGTGAAGCGCGACAGCTTTGTCACTCTCCGGGCATGCAAGGATAGGGTGAAAACTCTCCAAGAGGCTCATACGAAGGACGAGTTGAAATCTCTTAGAGCGTAAGTATATCTTAAACACTGAATCATTGCAGTGTAACACAAATGTGGCTAAGAGCGGCCCCATACACTCTGTGTCATTAGGCCCTTGGTGATTTTAAGTTACCAGGGAGATATCATTTTCTTGATGGAAAAATTGGTCCAAGTATATACATGTACTATGTGTTTTTCCATTGCTTTAGCACCAATTAAAACACTATTTTATAATTTATACTCCCAGTTTCTTTCTCGGCTGAAAATGCGTCACGCTGACCTTTGATCAGGACCTGCAATGTTACTCATCAACTTTTGTGTCACTTTTTAGGTCTGGGACAGATGAGGAATACGACGAGCGAGCCCAGCTGCTTACTGAGTTGGCCAGCCTTAGCGAGGAAAGGGCGGCCAAAAAGCAGGAAGAAAAACCCGATCTCAAGGAAGCCCAGGGACGACCAATACGCCAGGCTGCTATGGAGACGCTGAAAGTAAGAGACGATCCGGAAGAACACGCGGATGGTTTTGATCGTGAGTTGGACGGAGCTGATGAAAATCTCGAACATCATGGAAAGAAAGGTAAGAATAACTTTTTCTTCTTCACGAAAGTATGAAACTCGCTTTAATGGCAGCTACTGATTGACAATACGTACATTGTATTACATGTAACATAACCCGACTCTGCATTAAACGGCGGGTACACTATTCTTTTTGCAGCTGCGAATTGCACCACCAAGCCGGCAACGAAGAAGCGTCGAACTGATTCTGCAGAGTACGTGACGTATCTAAAAGATAAACTTTCCTTTGAAAAAGAGCGTTTCGAGGTAGAAAAGAAGGAAAGAGAGGCGAGGATCCAGAGGGATCAGCAAATGATGGAAATGATGATGGCGTTGGACAAAAACAAAAATTAGATGCTGCTCGCAACGATGTAAGATTTGACAAATAAATAATTACTCGCAGAATAAATTTGGACTTTTCGTCTGTAATTTGCACAATTCAAATATTTTCTCTACATTTACAACGCAAAGTTCAGGCTAAATAGTTCTCTAAAGTTGGAGGGTCCAGTTGAAAGTACTGACTCGTCTGATTGCCATAGACACATGTACGACAGTTGACCAGAATAGCACCTACCAAGTAATACTTGGCTACTGGAGACAACAGTACTTTTAAATTTTTCCTAAAGTCCAAAAACGCGTAGTTTTGCACCAAATTTCCGAACTCCCATTCCACGCATTGACGGACAGAGGACATTCTCCTGTTGAATTCTTCTTCTGCGGCACACAGGTTTGCTCCTCTGAATGGACTCGACAGATACCTTCGAATGGGATAAGCCGGATCGCCGTATATTGCAAATGGCAGGCCATTCCTATCAGTGAGATCTCTAGCCTCCATTTGCTCCATCAGTCCACTCATACGAAGCAAAGCGCAATCATGTCGACGCCCTTCCAGTGGACCATACAGATGCGTAATCAACCCGTTTGGTATGACTACTGACTGAAATTTAATCGCATGTATACGCTTATGCCCATTATAACACACGCGTTGATGGCGTGTTGGCCTGCATATAGGACGAACCGTGCCATCTACGAAACCTATGCAGTTCAGCAGCGGGGCACCCTTCGCGTGTATCTGGTCTGCATAGATTTGAAGTTGTGCGGGACCCAGCCATGGGTTGTCGAGAGTCCTCAAACGATGAGCATGAGTGTTGTACAGAAGGCTTATAGTCTCATTAATCACCATTGACATGGTAGATGCAGGTCGTCCAAAAAACCTTTCCAAATCGCTCAGTCTGTTCGGATACGAAAATCGCCTTAAAACCATACACAATGCATCGAGTCCGCTGCACGTGCACCTGTTTGTTACAGTAATCACATCAGGAAGTCCCAACAAGCGATACAGACGATACAGTTCTTCCTTCCTAAACCGAAAGTTGAACCATGACTGGTCATCAGTAAGCTCATCCAAATTAAACCTCGGCCATTGAGGGTCGTATGTAATCGCGCGTTCCTGTGGTCTATCGTGAAAAAGAATGTATAGAAGATCTTCATCCTCTTCCTCGACTGCCATTTGTAAAAGGTCCATGTTGAAAGTCTAGTGAGCGTCGACTGTTCACTTTACCACTTGTAGGTCTCCTCGGACATGACCCGTTCAAAGTTCAGAAAATAATTACCTAACCTGTCGAATGCCATTGACAAATTGAAGGTACCTGCCTTCTACAAGGGAAACTTACATAAACCTTGTCTATTAACTATCCGTAAAGGCTAACCGAATCTATCAGCGAAATCACGATAAATTAAACGTTGACCGTTTCACGGTTACGGATGACTAAATGTAGTCGTTAGGCCTAAATGTACTGGTGCGAATACTCTCTATTAACAGGTTTGGATATGTCCAATAACACCAATGGACTAAACACTATACGATTACGAGATTCATTCTAACCGAGACTCAACAACATTACTATTAGCACATTCATCGAAAATAAGCCTAAAAGAGTGGAGTGGAAAGTTTTCAGGTCGACCTGGGGCCACCGCATAGAAACTCCGCTAGTGACTATCGGTGTAGGTCGACAGTGAACGGAGCCTTAGCGGTGGTTCTATGCGGACATTCGTCGATAGAGAGCGCATCGAAACTCCGTCAGCTGGCGGCCCGCTACCAGTCCCGATAAGGGGCCGCATAGAAACTCCACTAGACTGTCGATAACGCTATCGACAGGCATATTTGCTGGAGGAACTCGGAGCACCTCTAGTGAGGCCGCTAGTGATTGTGCAGGGCCATTCGTCAACATGTGGCGCGTTGCGGCGGACGCATTTTTTGGAAATGGAGACAATGTGGAACAAACAAGAAATTTTCGGCAAAGAATTAATCCATTTGAGGATTTCGATGACGATAACTTTTTCAGAAAATATAGGTTCCCGAAGCCTATATTTACTGAACTGCTGGATATTCTCGAGCCGGCCCTTGAGCGAAATACACACAGGTACTAACAATAACTTCTATCCATGCATTAATTAGTATGATTACATGGAAGTGATGTTCAACCATCATGCATGTCGGCCTATGCTGTAAAAACCACAAAATTAATTTGGAATACAATACAGTCCCCCTTTTAATGTAGGCCTAGTTGATTAAGAATTGCATCTTTACTGCTATATCATTCCAGGTCCCACGTGTTGGATAGCTCGCTTCAGCTATGTACTGCCGTCCGATACTTCGCCCAAGGAGGGTTCCTGCCAATGGTAGGGGATGTGCACGGTATCGGTCCAAGAGTAACAAGCAAGTGCATTCACACCGTAGCTCAAGCCATTTGTGATCGTATGGACCGATTCATCCGATGGCCAACAGTCGACGAAATAGGCATAGCTAAGAGGCAATTCTATGAAAGATTTCAATTCCCGTGCATAGTCGGCCTCATCGATGGTAGCCAAGTACCTATTCAAGGTCCATTTCCACCTGCTAATGAAGCCGTGTACATTTGTAGGAAAGGATTCCACTCAATCAATGTTCAAATTGTTTGTGATATGAACTTGAATATCATTGATTTAGACGCAAGATGGCCCGGGTCAACCCACGACTCCTTCATTCTTCGCAATTCCCACATATGGGACATGTTCGAACAAGGGCGGGTTATTCCAAATACCTGGCTCCTCGGCGATAGTGGATATCCGCAGAAACCATGGCTCATGACACCATACCAGAATCCAGCAAATGATGCGCAGGAACGATATAACACGCAGCACAAGCACATTCGCTCCATCGTTGAACGGTGTAATGGGGTGTGGAAGATGAGATGGAGATGCCTTACCAAACCAAACATGTTTCAGCCGGCAAAAGCGTCGAAAATTATAGCAGCATGCGGTGCACTGCATAATTTTGCTGTTGCACATGGAATTCCCATAGGTGAAGAAATTGACGAGGATCTCATCAATCAGCAGCATGACGACCCGAATCATGATCCGGAACCCAACGTTGGGAATGATGGTGCTCGTGCACGTGAGGATCTTGTGCGCCGAGTTTTCACCCGCAGACAATAAACTGTTTTAATGGTAAGGGGCCATTCACAATTTTCAACATTTTCACACACATACACGGTGTGGAATACTTTTCCAGCCCCCCCCCGCCCCCTAAAAAAAACATTTTGACTGGCATATAAACATTTTATGAAGTGTACATTCGGAGCTTATTTACCCCCTCCCCTAAAGTGTACCACTTGACTTGTATGCTTGTGAACATTTTGACATTTGTGAACGGTCCCTATACTTATTAAATAAGGTAACAACGGGAATATTTCAATATGCCTCATTTTAAACTTCTACAGCTTTTCTTATTAGGCATAACCGGGCTAATCAAATGAAGGAAATGGCTGCCAAATGTTGGTGCCACTAGCACTCGGCGCAGGAACTAGGTCAGTGAATGTACCGGTTTCTGAAGACTGGTTCGGCGTGAAATGACGCCTTAGCTTTTCCTGGTAGTACCACATTTTCAGATGGTACATATCTTCCTGTATGTTTAGCTTCTTTTTCTCTACCTCTAACTTTTCCTTTTCAATCTCAAGCATCTTCTCATAGTATTGCGAAGAAGTCATTCCTTCCGTTCCCGAAGAAACTTTTGCTTTTTTTGGCATAGGCCGGGGCGTATCAGATCGAGAAGCTGGCGTGTCGGATCGAACCGATGACCTGTCTGATGGAGCATCTGCTGGCGTATCCGGTCGACTACGTGATTCATCCGCTGTACTGCTAATTGCAACCTGTCGGAATCCGGGCGTGAGGGCAGGCGCAGACTGAGCAAACGCAGCAGAGTTCGATGTAACACCGCCTGGGATTCCTGAAGCGAGAAAAGTATATGCAGAAGTAGGCCTATTGCCACACTGGGAAGTGATACCCAGCATCTTTTATTACATTTTTTGTTATCTAAAAATCCATGAGTGAAGTACACTCAGATCATATCCCTTTAAACATTTTGCATTTAGTGTATTTTGTGTGGATCAAAGACATTATAATCAGAATATTAAAAGGTGCTGAATTGGCTTAAACAAATCACATTAGTTTTCAGACGTCCTTTCAAAATCCGGATATATTCCCGCAATTTTTTGCGAAATACGCGTGCAATAAAGTATTAACGAAGCTATGGGTATACCGTTTCGCGTGTCTAGCATTAAACAAAGTGGGTATGGTTTTGCATTTCGACATTCCTTACCTGTAACCTGTTCTGGCTGAAGACAATGAAATATCATCCTTTCCTGTTCTGTCAGTATATCGATATCTTCCTCCTGCAACGCTGGACATTCTCCTCCTCCCGTTTTGCCCATCTCCGCTGCACGTTGCCGATGTCTTTTCGCCACCTTCCCTTACGTCGCGTTTCAATTTCCCCCATTTGTCAATGATGCTGTCCCAGGATCTTTCCGTCGGGCTAACCGCATTCACTGCGCTAATGATTTCTTCTTTTATTTTGTTTTTGTCTTTTTTGGACAATTCACTCGAGAAAGAGGCATCCAACTTTTCGTGATGCTTCGAAAATAAGCGGATGATAGTTTGCTTTTCTTCAACGCTGTAGTCGGCAGCTCTCGCTCTCTTCGTTTTAGTCTTCGAATGCTCTGCCATTTTTCGCCTTTACCATGTGAATAACACTAGGCCTACACCGCATGCACATAGCGAAATTGAAATCCGCGACCTATTACCGGACCTATTACGAAAATGCAGACAAGAGAAATGAAAAAATAACGCGTGAAATGCATGTGGGGCCCACGACGGCAGCCCGATACGCAAACTTCCGACAGCTTGTCGGCAGACTTCACTAGCGGGGTCCTATCGACGCTTCTATGCGGCCTCCAGAATTACCCCGCCACGGTATCGGCCGACAAGGTCCCGCTAGTGACCAGCGGGCCGTTCACTAGCGGAGTTTCTATGCGGCCGGCCCTGATCTACGCGAGCCTATTTTCGAAGCACCTGGTCCGCAAATACCAGAATGCACCTTCAAATATTAATACACCCCCCTTTCAGACCCCTTCTCAAACTATAGAAAACCATGTAACATCTATTAAATGCACAGATAGCTATACATAGCGAGAGGAAGACGCAAACTGGTGATACGTTACAAACACAGCACGATACACACGGTCAGTGCATCGGCCGTATACAAATGTACGTAAAGCGTGAAAGGCTTCACACCGGTAAACATTATGGCATTTTCCATTCTATCAGTACAGTACGGCGTAAATCAATCATAAAAACGTTACCACCATTTTAACCCTTCCTTTGAAAGTTCTAAAATGCCGATATGCCAATATGGTCGAACGTGCGGGTAAAGACAGTAATAAAAGTTTAGGCTATGTTCCAAACCTCGTAAAGCTTATGGACAAATATAATTGCCGTGAATATCTGACCGATTACTTTGAATCGGATACATGTAGCTTTCCAGATAAAGGAATCTGGAAAATTATAGTGAACGAAGCAACATTACTGTTTGAAAATAAACGATTTGTGTTAGACTGCCAAGAAAATGGCCATCAGAGAATACTGAACATTGAAAAGTCTCTAGACTTTCCGTCTATGCTCTGGATTTGTGCAAAGAACGATCCGAACTTAGCATCAAATTATGCCTTTCTGGCAAAGCTGTGTACACTGCGTGTCGAACCAACCGAAAAATCCTGCGAACAATGTAACAGCGTCTACACGGACCCTCAATTTCACTTTTTTGTCAATGCACTGCCTTTAGCAGTAACAGGGACCGGTTTTGGGACAGCATTGAGCAAAAATGCGACGTTAATGTTAGTAGCGAACTGTGGAATATGATGGACAGTGATTTGGTCGAAACATTGCTGGGGAGGCAAACAGATAGCCTCGATTTTGACGAAATGTCACAAGTTCTGGGTGATACTGCCGCCACCTGGCGGCCGTGAGGAAATGTTTAAGGCGAAATAGTTCAGAGACAACTTTACTTTAATTTCTTGATTTGTCTCGTGCAATTTTGATTTGTTGCTTGTTGTAAATAACTATACATTACTGTTGTTCTGTAATCTTCTAACAAGGAGGAAATAAAGAAATATATATATATATATTAGCGAGAGGAAGACGCAAACTGGTGATACGTTACAAACACAGCACGATACACACGGTCAGTGCATCGGCCGTATACAAATGTACGTAAAGCGTGAAAGGCTTCACACCGGTAAACATTATGGCATTTTCCATTCCATCAGTACAGTACGGCGTTAATCAATCATAAAAACGTTACCACCATTTTAACGCTGCTTCAAACCATTTCAACCATCTCGCTACGAACTTCTGGGCGTTGTCATCTATCGTGGGCGTACAGAACCGGCGGCGATCCTAACTCAATCGCGGACGGAGTCGAAGTGCTGTTTTACACACACATACACATGGGCTATACCCAAGTCTCGCCAACATCTCTCAAAGTCTCGATAAACAATTTTTTGGCGCGGAAATCACAATTACAACAATGGGGTCAAACCGGGTCAAGTGAGAAGTCAGCTGATCGCAATAACAAACGATCACTGATCGTCACAACATTGCGGGGTGTCTACTCTCGCCACAACCGGTCTCTTTTCCCTTGGATTTCTTAAGGGACTTTTTCGCTTGATCATAGAGTGTTTTCTTCTTACTGTCATCCATACCGGTGAGAACGAGCAATTTCTCATCGGCTGTTATTTTCGCACGTTTCAAGAGTTGGAATGCCAGAATTTCCGGAGGCAACGTCATACTTTCTTTATAATTCGGTTGTATTTCTGATCAAACTTAGTAATAAAGTCTGAAATGGCCTGATCGTCTAACCACACGTAATCATCAAAATCCTCAAACTTCTCTAGGCAGTCGGCCAGATCGTCTTTCCCCAGTTTTTCATCAAAGAATGGCAATAGCTTTTTTAGACCGTCTTTACTCCCTAAATCATCAAGCGACAATTCTTCAAATACACGTTGCCGAATAGCGGTGTAGTCATTTTCCGGCAAAGAAAGAGCGACCGCTGTGCCCTGCTTTTCTTCGGTCAATGACGTAACTTTTTGCCATGCTTGGAGTTCTATTTTATATTGTTCATACGTTTTGCTCGAATAATCCGGCGGGTTCACAGAGTCGCTAAAAGAGGGCTCTACAAGAATTCTGTTCAACTGCTCAATACTGTCCATACGCCGTTTTTAATACACATATCTCGGACGACTTCGACTCCTTTCTCGGACACTACGCCTTCACACACAAATACACAGTCAAAATTAAATGTCAGTTTTCACCTCATTGACCGCTTCAAACACTTGTTTCGCTTTGCATACACACTACGCCACACCGTCAAATTGTTCTTTGCTGCTGCTACCATTGATAATTCGCTGATAAAAGTACATGACGACGCAAATACGACACAACACATTTATTCTCGCCAACACAAGACACTCTGAGGTCACATCAGGAAGCATACAGTACATTAAACATTAATACCTGAAAATGGTAAATAATTGACCAAGAAGTGGCATGTTGTGTGCAATCTTCAAACGGGCCTCAATCGGTTCAAATGAATGATTTGGGAATGACGTACCACCGGCGGATAGCCAAATGCATCTGGTTTCTTTATTTGATGTGAAAACATAGGGTCATCTCGTACAAAATAGCCAAAGATCCCTCTGCACATGAGAAGTAAGACCAGGGCGTCAAAGTAAATAGTATTTGGAACAGGATGGACCCATTCAAGAACATGGAAACGGCCTGCGTCTTAAGAACTACATTTCTCGGGGGGGGGGGGGACAAAACGGACCCCGTCACCACTATGTAGTGCCACCTTAATTGGTTTATGATGTTCAATAATGCCCCTTTAGGCGACAGATACAGAAACTAGAGGTGATTACAAACACAATGGTGTGTCACATTATGGGTTAATGTTAAAAGGCTTGGTTCCAGTGGCCATTTGAGAATTGAAGGCAAACTCACCACGGTGAGCTTTTCACCAAACCTTCCCATAAGGCGATTTCAAGCAAAAATGCAGAATCGGGCATAGTTAATTTAAGTTGCCCTGGTGACATGCCAATATTCCCCAATGGTGTTAAAATGGGTACCAGAGAGTTGCTGGTGGCCTTCCAATGGCATATGATCATTTTAAAGGTGATTCAGAACAATGCAGAGTTTGACCTATTAATGGGTTGATAATGTTCAATAATGCCCCTTTAGGCGACAGATACAGAAACTAGAGGTGAATACAAACACAATGGTGTGTCACATTATGGGTTAATGTGAAAAGGCTTGGTTCCAGTGGCCATTTGAGAATTGAAGGCAAATACACCACGGTGAACTTTTCACCAACCTTCCCATGAGGTGATTTCAAGCCAAAATGCAGATTCGGGCATGGTGCATTCAAGTTGCCCTGGTGAATTGTCAGTATTCCCCAATGGTGTTAAAATGGGTACAGAGAGTTGCTAGTGTATGGGCGGTTATTACCGCAAATAAAGACAAACCAAAGCAAAGACACTTGTGTAGCATATCAAGGACACGTAGATTGATACTCCTGGGCGGTTATTACCGCAAATAAAGACAAACCAAAGCAAAGACACTTGTGTAGCATATCAAGGACACGTAGATTGATACTCCTATTTGTGCCACATCAA